>NC_134833.1:165935306-166111978 GCF_004210375.1 Tachypleus tridentatus | reverse complement strand
AGAAAATGTAACTAAAATCATAAAAGTTCAGTAGGTGTGCCATAATTTGTATGAGAAAATGTAAAATAAAATCATATAAAGTTCAGCAGGTGTACAGCACCCTTAGAAGGAGAAAATGTAACTAAAATCATATAACTTAGTTCAGCAGGTGTACAGCACTTTGTGTAAGAAAATGTAACTAAAATCATATAAAGTTCAGCAGGTGTGCGCAACACTTGTATGAGAAAAAGTAACTATCATAAAAAAATGTTCAGCAGGTGTGCAGCACTTTGTTTGAGAAAATGTACCCAAAGTCATATAAAGTTCAGCAGTTGTGCAGTAATCAGGGCTTTGTATGAAAATGTAACTAAAATCATAAAATGTTCAGCAGGTGTGCAGCACTTTGTGTGAGAAAATGTAACTAAAACACATAAAGTTCAGCAGGTGTACAGCACTTTGTGTGAGAAAATGTAACTAAAATCATAAAAGTTCAGTAGGTGTACAGCACTTTGTCAAACTTGTTGAGAAAATGTAACTAAAATCATATAAAGTTCAGCAGGTGTACCGCACCCCAGTATGAGAAAATGTAACTAAAATCATAAAATGTTCAGCAGGTGTGCAGCAATTGGATGAGAAAATGTAACTAAAATCATAAAAAGTTCACATAAGGTGTAGAGCACTTTGTGTGAAAAAATGTAACTAAAATCATGAAAGTTCAGCAGGTGTGCCACACCATGGTATGAGAAAAAATGTAACTAAAATCATATAAAGTTCAGTAGGTGTGCAGCACATTTGTATGAGAAAATGTAACTAAAATCATATAACGTTCAGCAGGTGTACAGCACTTCAGGTATGAAAATGTAACTAAAATCATAAAATGTTCAGCAGGTAAAAGCAGCACTTTGTATGAAAAAAATGTAACTAAAATCATGAAAAGTTCAGGCAGGTGTACCGCACTTTGTATGAGAAAATGTAACTAAAATCATATAAAGTTCAGCAGGTGTACAACACTTTGTGTGAGAAAATGTAACTAAAATCATATAAAGTTAAACAGGTGTACAGCACCTTGTGTGAAAAAATGTAACTAAAATCATATAAAGTTCAGCAGGTGTGCAGCACTTTGTATCAGAAAATGTAACTAAAATCATGAAAAGTTCAGCAGGTAAAGCCACACCCATGTATGAGAAAATGTAACTAAAATCATATAAAGTTCAGTAGGTGTACAGCACATTGTATGAGAAAATGTAATTAAATCATATAACGTTCAGCAGGTGTACAGCACTTTGTATGAGAAAATGTAACTAAAATCATAAAATGTTCAGCAGGTGTGCAGCACTTTGTGTGAGAAAATGTAACTAAAATCATGAAAAGAGTTCAGTAGGTGTGCAACACTTTGTATGAGAAAATGTAATCCAAAATCATATAAAGTTCAGCTGGCAAGCCGCACCTTGTATGAGAAAATGTAACTAAAATCATAAAAAGTTCAGCAGGTGTGCAGCACTTGTTTGAGAAAATAAAATCAAAGTCATATAAAGTTCAGCAGTTGTAGTAGCACTCAGGCTGAGAAAATGTAACTAAAATCATAAAATGTTCAGCAGGTGTGCAGCACTTTGTGTGAGAAAAAATGTAACTAAAAATCATATAAAAGTTCAGCAGGTGTACAGCACTTTGTGTGAGAAAATGTAACTAAAATCATGAAAAGTTCAGTAGGTGTACCACACTTTGTATGAGAAAATGTAACTAAAATCATATAAAGTTCAGCAGGTGTAGAGCACTTTGTATGAGAAAATGTAACTAAAATCATAAAATGTTCAGCAGGTGTGCAGCAATTGGATGAGAAAAATGTAACCAATATCATAAAATTCATTAGGTGTAGAGCACTTTGTATGAGAAAATGTAACTAAAAATCATAAATGTTCAGCAGGTGTACAGCACTTAGGCTGAGAAAATATAACTAAAATCATAAAAAAGGTTCAGCAGGGTGTACAGCACTTTATGTGAGAAAAATGTAACTAAAATCATAAAATGTTCAGCAGGTGTACAGCACTTTGTGGAGAAAAAATGTAACTAAAATCATATAAAGTTCAGCAGGTGGTACAGCACTTTGTTATGAGAAAAAACTAACTAAAATTATATAAAAGTTCAGCAGGTGTACAGCACTTTGTGTGAGAAAATGTAACTAAAATCATAAAATGTTCAGTAGGAAAAAAGCAGCACTTTGTATGAGAAAATGTAACTAAAATCATAAAAATTATTAGCAGTAGAGCACTTTGTATGAGAAAATGTTACTAAAATCAATAAAAAAGTTCAGGTGTACAGCACTTTGTGTGAGAAAATGTAACTAAAATCATATAAAGTTCAGCAGGTGTACAGCACTTTGTGTGAGAAAATGTAACTAAAATCATATAAAGTTAAGTGCAGGAAAACAGCACTTTGTATGAGAAATGTAACTAAAATCATATAAAGTTCAGCAGGTGTTAAGCACTTTGTATGAGAAAATGTAACTAAAATCATGAAAAGTTCAGCAGGTGTGCCACACCATGTATGAGAAAATGTAACTAAAATCATATAAAGTTCAGCAGGTGTGCAGCACATTGTATGTGAGAAAATGTAACTAAATCATATAACGTTCAGCAGGTGTACAGCACTTTAGATGAGAAAATGTAACTAAAATCATAAAATGTTCAGCAGGTGTGCAGCACTTTGTATGAGAAAATGTAACTAAAATCATAAAGTTCAGTGAGAAGTGCAGCACTTTGTAAGAAAAAATGTAACTAAAATCATATAAAGTTCAGTGGGTGTGCAGCATTTTGAAATTAGAAAATGTAACTAAAAATCATATAAAAGTTCAGTAGGTGTGCAGCACTTTGTATGAGAAAATGTAACTAAATCATATAACGTTCAGCAGGTGTACAGCACCTTGTATAAGAATGTGTAACTAAAATCATATAAAGTTCAGCAGGTGTGCCGCACTTTTTTGTATGAAAATGTAACTAAAATCATAAAATGTTCAGCAGGTGTGCAGCACTTTGTTTGAGAAAATGTACCTAAAGTCTCATAAAGTTCAGCAGTTTGTGTAGCACTTTGTATGAGAAAATGTAACTAAAATCATAAAATGTTCAGCAGGTGTGCAGCACTTTGTGTGAGAAAATGTAACTGTAACATAATAAAGTTCAGCAGGTGTACAGCACTTTGTGGAGAAAAATGTAACTAAAATCATGAAAAAGTTCAGTAAGTGTGCCACACTGTATGAGAAAATGTAACTAAAATCATATAAAGTTCAGCAGGTGTAGAGCACTTTGGTGTGAAAATGTAACTAAAATCATAAAATGTTCAGCAGGTGTGCAGCACTTTGGATGAGAAAATGTAACTAAAATCATAAAATTCACAGAGAGGTAGAGCACTTTGTATGTGAGAAAATGTAACTAAAATCATAAAAGTTCAGTAGGTGTACAGCACTTTGTGTGAGAAAATGTAACTAAAATCATATAAATTTCAGCAGGTGTGCAGCACTTTGTATGAGAAAATGTAACTAAAATCATAAAATGTTCAGCAGGTGTGCAGCACTTTGTATGAGAAAAAATGTAACTAAAATCATATAAAGTTCAGCAGTTGTGCAGCACTTTGAATGAGAAAATGTAACTAAAATCATAAAAATGTTCAGCAGGTGTGCAGCACTTTGTATGAGAAAATGTAACTAAAATCATAAAATGTTCAGCAGGTGTGAAGCATCTTTGTGTGAGAAAATGTAACTAAAATCATATAAAGTTCAGCAGGTGTACAGCACTTTGTGTGAGAAAATGTAACTAAAATCATATAAAGTTCAGCAGGTGTACAGCACCTTGTATGAGAAAATGTAACTAAAATCATAAAAGTTCAGTAGGTGTGCAGCACCCTTGTATGAGAAAATGTAACTAAAATCATATAAAGTTCAGCAGGTGTGCAGCACTTTGTGTGAGAAAATGTAACTAAAATCATAAAAGTTCAGTAGGTGCAGCACTTTGTATGAGAAAATGTAACTAAAATCATAAAATGTTCAGCAGGTGTGCAGCACTTTGTGTGAGAAAATGTAACTAAAACACATAAAGTTCAGCAGGTGTACAGCACTTTGTGTGAGAAAATGTAACTAAAATCATAAAAGTTCAGTAGGTGTGCAGCACTTTGTATGAGAAAATGTAACTAAAATCATATAAAGTTCAGCAGGTGTGCCAGCACTTTGTATGAGAAAATGTAACTAAAATCATAAAATGTTCAGCAGGTGTGCAGCACTTTGTTTGAGAAAATAAAAAATCTAAAATCATATAAAGTTCAGCAGTTGTTAGCACTTTGTATGAGAAAATGTAACTAAAATCATAAAATGTTCAGCAGGTGTGCAGCACTTTGTGAGAGAAAATGTAACTAAAATCATATAAAGTTCAGCAGGTGTACAGCACTTTGTGTGAGAAAATGTAACTAAAATCATAAAATGTTCAGTAGGTGTGCAGCAATTGGATGAGAAAATGTAACTAAAATCATAAAAAAATTCAGCAGCTGTAGAGCACTTTGTATGAGAAAATGTAACTAAAATCATAAAAGTTCAGTAGGTGTACAGCACTTTGTGTGAGAAAATGTAACTAAAATCATATAAAGTTCAGCAGGTGTGCCGCACTTTGTATGAGAAAATGTAACTAAAATCATAAAATGTTCAGCAGGTGTGCAGCACTTTGTGTGAGAAAATGTAACTAAAATCATAAAATGTTCAGCAGGTGTGCAGCACTTTGTGTGAGAAAATGTAACTAAAATCATATAAAGTTCAGCAGGTGTACAGCACTTTGTATGAGAAAATGTAACTAAAATCATAAAAGTTCAGCAGGTGTGCAGCACTTTGTGTGAGAAAATGTAACTAAAATCATATAAAGTTCAGCAGGTGTACAGCACTTTGTGTGAGAAAATGTAACTAAAATCATATAAAGTTCAGCAGGTGTACAGCACTTTGTATGAGAAAATGTAACTAAAATCATAAAAGTTCAGCAGGTGTGCAGCACTTTGTATGAGAAAATGTAACTAAAATCATATAAAGTTCAGCAGGTGTGCAGCACTTTGTATGAGAAAATGTAACTAAAATCATATAAAGTTCAGCAGGTGTACAGCACTTTGTGGAGAAAATGTAACTAAAATCATATAAAGTTCAGCAGGTGTACAGCACTTTGTATGAGAAAATGTAACTAAAATCATAAAATGTTCAGCAGGTGTGCAGCACTTTGTATGAGAAAATGTAACTAAAATCATAAAAGTTCAGCAGGGTGTGCAGCACTTTGTATGAGAAAATGTAACTAAAATCATATAAAGTTCAGCAGGTGTGCAGCACTTTGTATGAGAAAATGTAACTAAATCATATAAAGTTCAGCAGGTGTACAGCACTTTGTGTGAGAAAATGTAACTAAAATCATATAAAGTTCAGCAGGTGTGCAGCACTTTGTATGAGAAAATGTAACTAAAATCATAAAATGTTCAGCAGGTGTGCAGCACTTTGTTTGAGAAAATGTAACTAAAATCATATAAAGTTCAGCAGTTGTGTAGCACTTTGTATGAGAAAATGTAACTAAAATCATAAATGTTCAGCAGGTGTACAGCACTTTGTATGAGAAAATGTAACTAAAATCATAAAATGTTCAGCAGGTGTGAGCACTTTGTGTGAGAAAATGTAACTAAAATCATATAAAGTTCAGCAGGTGTACAGCACTTTGTGTGAGAAAATGTAACTAAAATCATATAAAGTTCAGCAGGTGTACAGCACTTTGTATGAGAAAATGTAACTAAAATCATAAAAGTTCAGTAGGTGTGCAGCACTTTGTATGAGAAAATGTAACTAAAATCATATAAAGTTCAGCAGGTGTGCAGCTTTGTGTGAGAAAATGTAACTAAAATCATAAAAGTTCAGCAGGTGTGCAGCACTTTGTATGAGAAAATGTAACTAAAATCATAAAATGTTCAGCAGGTGTGCAGCACTTTGTGTGAGAAAATGTAACTAAAACACATAAAGTTCAGCAGGTGTACAGCACTTTGTGTGAGAAAATGTAACTAAAATCATGAAAAGTTCAGTAGGTGTGCAGCACTTTGTATGAGAAAATGTAACTAAAATCATATAAAGTTCAGCAGGTGTGCAGCACTTTGTATGAGAAAATGTAACTAAAATCATAAAATGTTCAGCAGGTGTGCAGCACTTTGTTTGAGAAAATGTAACTAAAATCATATAAAGTTCAGCAGGTGTGCAGCACTTTGTATGAGAAAATGTAACTAAAATCATAAAATGTTCAGCAGGTGTGCAGCACTTTGTGTGAGAAAATGTAACTAAAATCATAAAGTTCAGCAGGTGTACAGCACTTGTGTGAGAAAATGTAACTAAAATCATAAAATGTTCAGTAGGTGTGCAGCAATTGATGAGAAAATGTAACTAAAATCATAAAAAATTCAGCAGGTGTAGAGCACTTTGTATGAGAAAATGTAACTAAAATCATAAAAGTTCAGCAGGTGTACAGCACTTTGTGTGAGAAAATGTAACTAAAATCATATAAAGTTCAGCAGGTGTGCAGCACTTTGTATGAGAAAATGTAACTAAAATCATAAAATGTTCAGCAGGTGTGCAGCACTTTGTGAGAAAATGTAACTAAAATCATAAAATGTTCAGCAGGTGTGCAGCACTTTGTGTGAGAAAATGTAACTAAAACACATAAAGTTCAGCAGGTGTACAGCACTTTGTATGAGAAAATGTAACTAAAATCATAAAATGTTCAGCAGGTGTGCAGCACTTTGTGTGAGAAAATGTAACTAAAATCATATAAAGTTAAGCAGGTGTACAGCACTTTGTGTGAGAAAATGTAACTAAAATCATATAAAGTTCAGCAGGTGTACAGCACTTT
This sequence comes from Tachypleus tridentatus, assembly GCF_004210375.1. Lineage (NCBI taxonomy): Eukaryota > Metazoa > Arthropoda > Merostomata > Xiphosura > Limulidae > Tachypleus > Tachypleus tridentatus. Next base: position 166,105,100 of record NC_134833.1, on the reverse strand, counting down.
GTATGAGAAAATGTAACTAAAATCATAAAAGTTCAGCAGGTGTGCAGCACTTTGTATGAGAAAATGTAACTAAAATCATATAAAGTTCAGTAGGTGTGCAGCACTTTGTATGAGAAAATGTAACTAAATCATATAACGTTCAGCAGGTGTACAGCACTTTGTGTGAGAAAATGTAACTAAAATCATATAAAGTTCAGCAGGTGTACAGCACTTTGTATGAGAAAATGTAACTAAAATCATAAAATGTTCAGCAGGTGTGCAGCACTTTGTATGAGAAAATGTAACTAAAATCATCAAAAGTTCAGTAGGTGTGCCGCACTTTGTATGAGAAAATGTAACTAAAATCATATAAAGTTCAGTAGGTGTGCAGCACTTTGTATGAGAAAATGTAACTAAAATCATATAACGTTCAGCAGGTGTACAGCACTTTGTGTGAGAAAATGTAACTAAAATCATATAAAGTTCAGCAGGTGTACAGCACTTTGTATGAGAAAATGTAACTAAAATCATAAAAGTTCAGCAGGTGTACAGCACTTTGTGTGAGAAAATGTAACTAAAATCATAAAAAGTTCAGCAGCTGTATAGCACTTTGTATGAGAAAATGTAACTAAAATCATATAAAGTTCAGCAGGTGTGTCGCACTTTGTATGAGAAAATGTAACTAAAATCATAAAATGTTCAGCAGGTGTGCAGCACTTTGTTTGAGAAAATGTAACTAAAGTCATATAAAGTTCAGCAGTTGTGTGCAGCACTTTGTATGAGAAAATGTAACTAAAATCATAAAATGTTCAGCAGGTGTGCAGCACTTTGTGTGAGAAAATGTAACTAAAATCATATAAAGTTCAGCAGGTGTACAGCACTTTGTGTGAGAAAATGTAACTAAAATCATATAAAGTTCAGCAGGTGTGCAGCACTTTGTATGAGAAAATGTAACTAAAATCATAAAATGTTCAGCAGGTGTGAAGCACTTTGTTTGAGAAAATGTAACTAAAATCATATAAAGTTCAGCAGGTGTGCAGCACTTTGTATGAGAAAATGTAACTAAAATCATAAAATGTTCAGCAGGTGTGCAGCACTTTGTGTGAGAAAATGTAACTAAAACATATAAAGTTCAGCAGGTGTACAGCACTTTGTGTGAGAAAATGTAACTAAAATCATAAAAGTTCAGTAGGTGTGCCGCACTTTGTATGAGAAAATGTAACTAAAATCATATAAAGTTCAGCAGGTGTAGAGCACTTTGTGTGAGAAAATGTAACTAAAATCATAAAATGTTCAGTAGGTGTGCAGCACTTTGATGAGAAAATGTAACTAAAATCATAAAAATTCACAGCTGTAGAGCACTTTGTATGAGAAAATGTTACTAAAATCATAAAAAGTTCAGTAGTTGTACAGCACTTTGTGTGAGAAAATGTAACTAAAATCATATAAAGTTCAGCAGGTGTGCCGCACTTTGTATGAGAAAATGTAACTAAAATCATAAAATGTTCAGCAGGTGTGCAGCACTTTGTTTGAGAAAATGTACCTAAAGTCATATAAAGTTCAGCAGGTGTGTAGCACCTTTGTATGAGAAAATGTAACTAAAATCATAAAATGTTCAGCAGGTGTGCAGCGCTTTGTGAGAAAATGTAACTAAAAACATATAAAGTTCAGCAGGTGTACAGCACTTTGTATGAGAAAATGTAACTAAAATCATAAAATGTTCAGCAGGTGTGCAGCACTTTGTGTGAGAAAATGTAACTAAAATCATATAAAGTTCAGCAGGTGTGCAGCACTTTGTGTGAGAAAATGTAACTAAAATCATAAAGTTCAGCAGGTGTACAGCACTTTGTATGAGAAAATGTAACTAAAATCATAAAATGTTCAGCAGGTGTGCAGCACTTTGTATGAGAAAATGTAACTAAAATCATAAAAGTTCAGTAGGTGTGCCGCACTTTGTATGAGAAAATGTAACTAAAATCATATAAAGTTCAGTAGGTGTGCAGCATTTTGTATGAGAAAATGTAACTAAATCATATAACGTTCAGCAGTTGTACAGCACTTGTGTGAGAAAATGTAACTAAAATCATATAAAGTTCAGCAGGTGTACAGCACTTTGTATGAGAAAATGTAACTAAAATCATAAAAGTTCAGCAGGTGTACAGCACTTTGTGTGAGAAAATGTAACTAAAATCATAAAAGTTCAGCAGGTGTATAGCACTTTGTATGAGAAAATGTAACTAAAATCATATAAAGTTCAGCAGGTGTGTCAGCACTTTGTATGAGAAAATGTAACTAAAATCATAAAATGTTCAGCAGGTGTGCAGCACTTTGTTTGAGAAAATGTACCTAAAGTCATATAAAGTTCAGCAGTTGTGTAGCACTTTGTATGAGAAAATGTAACTAAAATCATAAAATGTTCAGCAGGTGTGCAGCGCTTTGTGTGAGAAAATGTAACTAAAAGATATAAAGTTCAGCAGGTGTACAGCACTTTGTGTGAGAAAATGTAACTAAAATCATATAAAGTTCAGCAGGTGTGCCGCACTTTGTATGAGAAAATGTAACTAAAATCATAAAATGTTCAGCAGGTGTGAAGCACTTTGTTTGAGAAAATGTACCTAAAGTCATATAAAGTTCAGCAGTTGTGCAGCACTTTGTATGAGAAAATGTAACTAAAATCATAAAATGTTCAGCAGGTGTGCAGCGCTTTCTGTGAGAAAATGTAACTAAAACATATAAAGTTCAGCAGGTGTACAGCACTTTGTGTGAGAAAATGTAACTAAAATCATGAAAAGTTCAGTAGGTGTGCCGCAATTTGTATGAGAAAATGTAAATAAAATTATATAAAGTTCAGCAGGTGTAGAGCACTTTGTGTGAGAAAATGTAACTAAAATCATAAAATGTTCAGTAGGTGTGCAGCAATTGGATGAGAAAATGTAACTAAAATCATAAAAAATTCACAGCTGTAGAGCACTTTGTATGAGAAAATGTTACTAAAATCATAAAAAGTTCAGTAGTTGTACAGCACTTTGTGTGAGAAAATGTAACTAAAATCATATAAAGTTCAGCAGGTGTGCCGCACTTTGTATGAGAAAATGTAACTAAAATCATAAAATGTTCAGCAGGTGTGCAGCACTTTGTTTGAGAAAATGTACCTAAAGTCATATAAAGTTCAGCAGTTGTGTAGCACTTTGTATGAGAAAATGTAACTAAAATCATAAAATGTTCAGCAGGCGTGCAGCGCTTTGTGTGAGAAAATGTAACTAAAACACATAAAGTTCAGCAGGTGTACAGCACTTTGTATAAGAAAATGTAACTAAAATCATAAAATGTTCAGCAGGTGTGCAGCACTTTGTGTGAGAAAATGTAACTAAAATCATATAAAGTTAAGCAGGTGTGTAGCACTTTGTGTGAGAAAATGTAACTAAAATCATAAAAAGTTCAGCAGCTGTATAGCACTTTGTATGAGAAAATGTAACTAAAATCATATAAAGTTCAGTAGGTGTGCAGCACTTTGTATGAGAAAATGTAATTAAATCATATAACGTTCAGCAGGTGTACAGCACTTTGTGTGAGAAAATGTAACTAAAATCATATAAAGTTCAGCAGGTGTACAGCACTTTGTATGAGAAAATGTAACTAAAATCATAAAATGTTCAGCAGGTGTGCAGCACTTTGTATGAGAAAATGTAACTAAAATCATCAAAAGTTCAGTAGGTGTGCCGCACTTTGTATGAGAAAATGTAACTAAAATCATATAAAGTTCAGTAGGTGTGCAGCATTTTGTATGAGAAAATGTAACTAAATCATATAACGTTCAGCAGTTCTACAGCACTTTGTGTGAGAAAATGTAACTAAAATCATATAAAGTTCAGCAGGTGTACAGCACTTTGTATAAGAAAATGTAACTAAAATCATAAAAGGTTCAGCAGGTGGACAGCACTTTGTGTGAGAAAATGTAACTAAAATCATAAAAAGTTCAGCAGCTGTATAGCACTTTGTATGAGAAAATGTAACTAAAATCATAAAATGTTCAGCAGGTGTGCAGCGCTTTGTGTGAGAAAATGTAACTAAAACACATAAAGTTCAGCAGGTGTACAGCACTTTGTGTGAGAAAATGTAACTAAAATCATGAAAAGTTCAGTAGGTGTGCCGCACTTTGTATGAGAAAATGTAACTAAAATCATATAAAGTTCAGCAGGTGTGCCGCACTTTGTATGAGAAAATGTAACTAAAATCATAAAATGTTCAGCAGGTGTGCAGCACTTTGTTTGAGAAAATGTACCTAAAGTCATATAAAGTTCAGCAGTTGTGTAGCACTTTGTATGAGAAAATGTAACTAAAATCATAAAATGTTCAGCAGGTGTGCAGCGCTTTGTGTGAGAAAATGTAACTAAAATCATATAAAGTTCAGCAGGTGTAGAGCACTTTGTGTGAGAAAATGTAACTAAAATCATAAAATGTTCAGTAGGTGTGCAGCAATTGATGAGAAAATGTAACTAAAATCATAAAAAATTCACAGCTGTACAGCACTTTGTATGAGAAAATGTAACTAAAATCATAAAAGTTCAGTAGTTGTACAGCACTTTGTGTGAGAAAATGTAACTAAAATCATATAAAGTTCAGCAGGTGTGCCGCACTTTGTATGAGAAAATGTAACTAAAATCATAAAATGTTCAGCAGGTGTGCAGCACTTTGTTTGAGAAAATGTACCTAAAGTCATATAAAGTTCAGCAGTTGTGTAGCACTTTGTATGAGAAAATGTAACTAAAATCATAAAATGTTCAGCAGGTGTGCAGCGCTTTGTGTGAGAAAATGTAACTAAAACACATAAAGTTCAGCAGGTGTACAGCACTTTGTATAAGAAAATGTAACTAAAATCATAAAATGTTCAGCAGGTGTGCAGCACTTTGTGTGAGAAAATGTAACTAAAATCATATAAAGTTCAGCAGGTGTACAGCACTTTGTGAGAAAATGTAACTAAAATCATATAAAGTTCAGCAGGTGTACAGCACTTTGTATGAGAAAATGTAACTAAAATCATGAAAAGTTCAGTAGGTGTGCCGCACTTTGTATGAGAAAATGTAACTAAAATCATATAAAGTTCAGTAGGTGTGCAGCACTTTGTGTGAGAAAATGTAACTAAATCATAAAACGTTCAGCAGGTGTACAGCACTTTGTGTGAGAAAATGTAACTAAAATCATATAAAGTTCAGCAGGAGTACAGCACTTTGTATGAGAAAGTGTAACTAAAATCATAAAATGTTCAGCAGGTGTGCAGCGCTTTTTGTGAGAAAATGTAACTAAAAGATATAAAGTTCAGCAGGTGTACAGCACTTTGTGTGAGAAAATGTAACTAAAATCATGAAAAGTTCAGTAGGTGTGCCGCACTTTGTATGAGAAAATGTAACTAAAATCATATAAAGTTCAGCAGGTGTGCCGCACTTTGTATGAGAAAATGTAACTAAAATCATAAAATGTTCAGCAGGTGTGCAGCACTTTGTTTGAGAAAATGTACCTAAAGTCATATAAAGTTCAGCAGTTGTGCAGCACTTTGTATGAGAAAATGTAACTAAAATCATAAAATGTTCAGCAGGTGTGCAGCGCTTTCTTTGAAAATGTAACTAAAACATATAAAGTTCAGCAGGTGTACAGCACTTTGTGTGAGAAAATGTAACTAAAATCATGAAAAGTTCAGTAGGTGTGTCGCAATTTGTATGAGAAAATGTAAATAAAATTATATAAAGTTCAGCAGGTGTAGAGCACTTTGTGTGAGAAAATGTAACTAAAATCATAAAATGTTCAGTAGGTGTGCAGCAATTGGATGAGAAAATGTAACTAAAATCATAAAAAATTCACAGCTGTAGAGCACTTTGTATGAGAAAATGTTACTAAAATCATAAAAAGTTCAGCAGGTGTGCCGCACTTTGTATGAGAAAATGTAACTAAAATCATAAAATGTTCAGCAGGTGTGCAGCACTTTGTTTGAGAAAATGTACCTAAAGTCATATAAAGTTCAGCAGTTGTGTAGCACTTTGTATGAGAAAATGTAACTAAAATCATAAAATGTTCAGCAGGTGTGCAGCGCTTTGTGTGAGAAAATGTAACTAAAACACATAAAGTTCAGCAGGTGTACAGCACTTTGTATAAGAAAATGTAACTAAAATCATAAAATGTTCAGCAGGTGTGCAGCACTTTGTGTGAGAAAATGTAACTAAAATCATATAAAGTTAAGCAGGTGTGTAGCACTTTGTGTGAGAAAATGTAACTAAAATCATAAAAAGTTCAGCAGCTGTATAGCACTTTGTATGAGAAAATGTAACTAAAATCATATAAAGTTCAGTAGGTGTGCAGCACTTTGTATGAGAAAATGTAATTAAATCATATAACGTTCAGCAGGTGTACAGCACTTTGTGTGAGAAAATGTAACTAAAATCATATAAAGTTCAGCAGGTGTACAGCACTTTGTATGAGAAAATGTAACTAAAATCATTAAATGTTCTGCAGGTGTGCAGCACTTTGTATGAGAAAATGTAACTAAAATCATCAAAAGTTCAGTAGGTGTGCCGCACTTTGTATGAGAAAATGTAACTAAAATCATATAAAGTTCAGTATGTGTGCAGCATTTTGTATGAGAAAATGTAACTAAATCATATAACGTTCAGCAGTTGTACAGCACTTTGTGTGAGAAAATGTAACTAAAATCATATAAAGTTCAGCAGGTGTACAGCACTTTGTATAAGAAAATGTAACTAAAATCATAAAAGGTTCAGCAGGTGGACAGCACTTTGTGTGAGAAAATGTAACTAAAATCATAAAAAGTTCAGCAGCTGTATAGCACTTTGTATGAGAAAATGTAACTAAAGTCATATAAAGTTCAGCAGGTGTGTCGCACTTTGTATGAGAAAATGTAACTAAAATCATAAAATGTTCAGCAGGTGTGCAGCACTTTGTTTGAGAAAATGTACCTAAAGTCATATAAAGTTCAGCAGTTGTGTAGCACTTTGTATGAGAAAATGTAACTAAAATCATAAAATGTTCAGCAGGTGTGCAGCGCTTTGTGTGAGAAAATGTAACTAAAACATATAAAGTTCAGCAGGTGTACAGCACTTTGTGTGAGAAAATGTAACTAAAATCATATAAAGTTCAGCAGGTGTGCCGCACTTTGTATGAGAAAATGTAACTAAAATCATAAAATGTTCAGCAGGTGTGCAGCACTTTGTTTGAGAAAATGTACCTAAAGTCATATAAAGTTCAGCAGTTGTGCAGCACTTTGTATGAGAAAATGTAACTAAAATCATAAAATGTTCAGCAGGTGTGCAGCGCTTTCTGTGAGAAAATGTAACTAAAACATATAAAGTTCAGCAGGTGTACAGCACTTTGTGTGAGAAAATGTAACTAAAATCATGAAAAGTTCAGTAGGTGTGTCGCACTTTGTATGAGAAAATGTAACTAAAATCATAAAAATTCAGCAGGTGTACAGCACTTTGTATGAGAAAATGTAACTAAAATCATATAAAGTTCAGCAGGTGTGCCGCACTTTGTATGAGAAAATGTAACTAAAATCATAAAATGTTCAGCAGGTGTGCAGCACTTTGTTTGAGAAAATGTACCTAAAGTCATATAAAGTTCAGCAGTTGTGCAGCACTTTGTATGAGAAAATGTAACTAAAATCATAAAATGTTCAGCAGGTGTGCAGCGCTTTGTGTGAGAAAATGTAACTAAAACATATAAAGTTCAGCAGGTGTACAGCACTTTGTGTGAGAAAATGTAACTAAAATCATGAAAAGTTCAGTAGGTGTGTCGCACTTTGTATGAGAAAATGTAACTAAAATCATATAAAGTTCAGCAGGTGTACAGCACTTTGTATGAGAAAATGTAACTAAAATCATAAAGAATTCAACAGGTGTACAACACTTTGTATGAGAAAATGTTACTAAAATCATAAAAGTTCAGCAGGTGTACAGCACTTTGTGTGAGAAAATGTAACTAAAATCATATAAAGTTCAGCAGGTGTACAGCACTTTGTATGAGAAAATGTAACTAAAATCATAAAGAATTCGACAGGTGTACAACACTTTGTATGAGAAAATGTTACTAAAATCATAAAAAGTTCAGCAGGTGTACAGCACTTTGTGTGAGAAAATGTAACTAAAATCATATAAAGTTCAGGAGGTGTACAGCACTTTGTGTGAGAAAATGTAACTAAAATCATAAAAAGTTCAGCAGGTGTACAGCTCTTTGTGTGAGAAAATGTTACTAAAATCATAAAAGTTCAGCAGGTGTACAGCTCTTTGTGTGAGAAAATGTAACTAAAATCATATAAAGTTCAGCAGCTGTACAGCACTTTGTGTGAGAAAATGTAACTAAAATCATATAAAGTTCAGCAGGTGTACAGCACTTTGTGTGAGAAAATGTAACTAAAATCATATAAAGTTCAGCAGGTGTGCCGCACTTTGTGTGAGAAAATGTAACTAAAACATATAAAGTTCAGCAGGTGTACAGCACTTTGTGTGAGAAAATGTAACTAAAATCATATAAAGTTCAGCAGGTGTACAGCACTTTGTATGAGAAAATGTAACTAAAATCATAAAAAATTCAGCAGGTGTACAGCACTTTGTATGAGAAAATGTTACTAAAATCATAAAAAGTTCAGCAGGTGTACAGCACTTTGTGTGAGAAAATGTAACTAAAATCATAAAAAGTTCAGCAGGTGTACAGCACTTTGTGTGAGAAAATGTAACTAAAATCATATAAAGTTAAGCAGGTGTACAGCACTTTGTGTGAGAAAATGTAACTAAATCATATAAAGTTCAGCAGGTGTGCAGCACTTTGTATGAGAAAATGTAACTAAAATCATGAGAAGTTCAGAAGGTGTGCCGCACTTTGTATGAGAAAATGTAACTAAAATCACAAAATGTTCAGCAGGTGTGCAGGACTTTGTTTGAGAAAATGTACTTAAAGTCATATAAAGTTCAGCAGTTGTGCAGCACTTTGTATGAGAAAATGTAACTAAAATCATAAAATGTTCAGCAGGTGTGCAGCGCTTTGTGTGAGAAAATGTAACTAAAACATATAAAGTTCAGCAGGTGTACAGCACTTTGTGTGAGAAAATGTAACTAAAATCATGAAAAGTTCAGTAGGTGTGTCGCACTTTGTATGAGAAAATGTAACTAAAATCATATAAAGTTCAGCAGGTGTACAGCACTTTGTATGAGAAAATGTAACTAAAATCATAAAGAATTCAACAGGTGTACAACACTTTGTATGAGAAAATGTTACTAAAATCATAAAAAGTTCAGCAGGTGTACAGCACTTTGTGTGAGAAAATGTAACTAAAATCATATAAAGTTCAGCAGGTGTACAGCACTTTGTATGAGAAAATGTAACTAAAATCATAAAGAATTCGACAGGTGTACAACACTTTGTATGAGAAAATGTTACTAAAATCATATAAAGTTCAGGAGGTGTACAGCACTTTGTGTGAGAAAATGTAACTAAATTCATAATTAGTTCAGCAGATGTACAGCACTTTGTGTGAGAAAATGTAACTAAAATCATATAAAGTTCAGCAGGTGTACAGCACTTTGTGTGAGAAAATGTAACTAAAATCATATAAAGTTCAGCAGGTGTATAGCACTTTGTGTGAGAAAATGTAACTAAAATCATAAAATGTTCAGTAGGTGTGCAGCACTTTGTATGAGAAAATGTAACTAAAATGAAAAAAAAATTCAGCAGCTGTACAGCACTTTGTATGAGAAAATGTTACTAAAATCATAAAAGTTCAGCAGGTGTACAGCACTTGTGTGAGAAAATGTAACTAAAATCATAAAAAGTTCAGCAGGTGTACAGCACTTTGTGTGAGAAAATGTAACTAAAATCATATAAAGTTCAGCAGGTGTGCAGCACTTTGTATGAGAAAATGTAACTAAAATCATGAGAAGTTCAGTAGGTGTGCCGCACTTTGTATGAGAAAATGTAACTAAAATCATAAAATGTTCAGCAGGTGTGCAGGACTTTGTTTGAGAAAATGTACTTAAAGTCATATAAAGTTCAGCAGTTGTGCAGCACTTTGTATGAGAAAATGTAACTAAAATCATAAAATGTTCAGCAGGTGTGCAGCGCTTTGTGTGAGAAAATGTAACTAAAACATATAAAGTTCAGCAGGTGTACAGCACTTTGTGTGAGAAAATGTAACTAAAATCATGAAAAGTTCAGTAGGTGTGTCGCACTTTGTATGAGAAAATGTAACTAAAATCATATAAAGTTCAGCAGGTGTACAGCACTTTGTATGAGAAAATGTAACTAAAATCATAAAGAATTCAACAGGTGTACAACACTTTGTATGAGAAAATGTTACTAAAATCATAAAAAGTTCAGCAGGTGTACAGCACTTTGTGTGAGAAAATGTAACTAAAATCATATAAAGTTCAGCAGGTGTACAGCACTTTGTATGAGAAAATGTAACTAAAATCATAAAGAATTCGACAGGTGTACAACACTTTGTATGAGAAAATATTACTAAAATCATAAATAGATGAGCAGGTGTACAGCACTTTGTGTGAGAAAATGTAACTAAAATCATATAAAGTTCAGGAGGTGTACAGCACTTTGTGTGAGAAAATGTAACTAAAATCATAAAAAGTTCAGCAGGTGTACAGAACTTTGTGTGAGAAAATGTAACTAAAATCATAAAAAGTTCAGCAGGTGTACAGCACTTTGTGTGAGAAAATGTAACTAAAATCATAAAAAGTTCAGCAGGTGTACAGCACTTTGTGTGAGAAAATGTAACTAAAATCATATAAAGTTAAGCAGCTGTACAGCACTTTGTGTCAGAAAATGTAACTAAAATCATATAAGTTCAGCAGGTGTACAGCACTTTGTGTGAGAAAATGTAACTAAAATTATATAAAGTTCAGCAGGTGTGCCGCACTTTGTGTGAGAAAAATTAACTAAAATCATATAAAGTTCAGCAGGTGTACAGCACTTTGTGTGAGAAAATGTAACTAAAATCATATAAAGTTGAGCAGGTGTACAGCACTTTGTGTGAGAAAATGTAACTAAAATCATAAAATGTTCAGTAGGTGTGCAGCACTTTGTATGAGAAAATGTAACTAAAATTATATAAAGTTAAGCAGGTGTACAGCACTTTGTGTGAGAAAATGTAACTAAAATCATATAAAGTTCAGCAGGTGTACAGCACTTTGTGTGAGAAAATGTAACTAAAATCATAAACTGTTCAGTAGGTTTGCAGCACTTTGTATGAGAAAATGTAACTAAATCATATAACGTTCAGCAGGTGTACAGCACTTTGTGTGAGAAAATGTAACTAAAATCATATAAAGTTCAGCAGGTGTACAGCACTTTGTATGAGAAAATGTAACTAAAATCATAAAATGTTCAGCAGGTGTGCAGCACTTTGTATGAGAAAATGTAACTAAAATCATAAAGGTTCAGCAGGTGTACAGCACTTTGTGTGAGAAAATGTAACTAAAATCATATAAAGTTCAGCAGGTGTACAGCACTTTGTGTGAGAAAATGTAACTAAAATCATAAAAAGTTCAGCAGCTGTATAGCACTTTGTATGAGAAAATGTAACTAAAATCATAAAAAATTCAGCAGGTGTACAGCACGTTGTATGAGAAAATGTTACTAAAATCATAAAAAGTTCAGCAGGTGTACAGCACTTTGTGTGAGAAAATGTAACTAAAATCATATAAAGTTCAGGAGGTGTACAGCACTTTGTGAGAGAAAATGTAACTAAATTCATAAAAAGTTCAGCAGGTGTATAGCACTTTGTGTGAGAAAATGTAACTAAAATCATATAAAGTTCAGCAGGTGTACAGCACTTTGTGTGAGAAAATGTAACTAAAATCATATAAAGTTCAGCAGGTGTATAGCACTTTGTGTGAGAAAATGTAACTAAAATCATAAAATGTTCAGTAGGTGTGCAGCACTTTGTATGAGAAAATGTAACTAAAATCAAAATAAATTCAGCAGCTGTACAGCACTTTGTATGTGAAAATGTTACTAAAATCATAAAAGTTCAGCAGGTGTACAGCACTTTGTGTGAGAAAATGTAACTAAAATCATAAAAAGTTCAGCAAGTGTACAGCACTTTGTGTGAGAAAATGTAACTAAAATCATATAAAGTTAAGCAGGTGTACAGCACTTTGTGTGAGAAAATGTAACTAAAATCATATAAAGTTCAGCAGGTGTGCAGCACTTTGTATGAGAAAATGTAACTAAAATCATGAAAAGTTCAGTAGGTGTGCCTCACTTTGTATGAGAAAATGTAACTAAAATCATAAAATGTTCAGCAGGTGTACAGCACTTTGTATGAGAAAATGTAACTAAAAGATATAAAGTTCAGCAGGTGTACAGCACTTTGTGTGAGAAAATGTAACTAAAATCATAAAAAGTTCAGCAGGTGTACAGCACTTTGTATGAGAAAATGTAACTAAAACATATAAAGTTCAGCAGGTGTACAGCACTTTGTGTGAGAAAATGTAACTAAAATCATAAAAAGTTCAGCAGCTGTATAGCACTTTGTATGAGAAAATGTAACTAAAATCATAAAAATTCAGCAAGTGTACAGCACGTTGTATGAGAAAATGTAACTAAATTCATAAAAAGTTCAGCAGGTGTACAGCACTTTGTGTGAGAAAATGTAACTAAAATCATATAAAGTTCAGCAGGTGTACAGCACTTTGTGTGAGAAAATGTAACTAAAATCATATAAAGTTCAGCAGGTGTATAGCACTTTGTGTGAGAAAATGTAACTAAAATCATAAAATGTTCAGTATGTGTGCAGCACTTTGTATGAGAAAATGTAACTAAAATCAAAAAAAATTCAGCAGCTGTACAGCACTTTGTATGTGAAAATGTTACTAAAATCATAAAAAGTTCAGCAGGTGTACAGCACTTTGTGTGAGAAAATGTAACTAAAATCATAAAAAGTTCAGCAGGTGTACAGCACTTTGTGTGAGAAAATGTAACTAAAATCATATAAAGTTAAGCAGGTGTACAGCACTTTGTGTGGGAAAATGTAACTAAAATCATATAAAGTTCAGCAGGTGTGCAGCACTTTGTATGAGAAAATGTAACTAAAATCATAAAATGTTCAGCAGGTGTGCAGCACTTTGTATGAGAAAATGTAACTAAAACATATAAAGTTCAGCAGGTGTACAGCACTTTGTGTGAGAAAATGTAACTAAAATCATAAAAAGTTCAGCAGGTGTACAGCACTTTGTATGAGAAAATGTAACTAAAACATATAAAGTTCAGCAGGTGTACAGCACTTTGTGTGAGAAAATGTAACTAAAATCATAAAATGTTCAGCAGGTGTGCAGCACTTTGTATGAGAAAATGTAACTAAAACATATAAAGTTCAGCAGGTGTACAGCACTTTGTGTGAGAAAATGTAACTAAAATCATAAAAAGTTCAGCAGGTGTACAGCACTTTGTATGAGAAAATGTAACTAAAATCATAAAGGTTCAGCAGGTGTACAGCACGTTGTGTGAGAAAATGTAACTAAAATCATATAAAGTTCAGCAGGTGTACAGCACTTTGTGTGAGAAAATGTAACTAAAATCATAAAAGTTCAGCAGCTATATAGCACTTTGTATGAGAGAATGTAACTAAAATCATAAAAGGTTCAGCAGGTGTACAGCACTTTATGTGAAAAATGTAACTAAAATCATAAAAAAAGTTCAGCAGGTGTATAGCACTTTGTATGAGAAAATGTAACTAAAATCATAAAAGGTTCAGCAGGTGTACAGCACTTTGTATGAGAAAATGTAACTAAAATCATAAAAGAATTCAGCAGGTGTACAGCACTTTGTGTGAGAAAATGTAACTAAAATCATAAAAGGTTCAGCAGGTGTACAGCACTTTGTGAGAAAATGTAACTAAAATCATATAAAGTTCAGCAGGTGTACAGCACTTTGTATGAGAAAATGTAACTAAAATCATAAAAGGTTCAGCAGGTGTACAGCACTTTGTGTGAGAAAATGTAACTAAAGTCATATAAAGTTCAGCAGGTGTACAGCACTTTGTGTGAGAAAATGTAACTAAAATCATATAAAGTTCAGCAGGTGTGCCACACTTTGTGTGAGAAAATGTAACTAAAACATATAAAGTTCAGCAGGTGTACAGCACTTTGTGTGAGAATATGTAACTAAAATCATAAAAAAGTTCAGCAGGTGTACAGCACTTTGTATGAGAAAATGTAACTAAAATCATAAAAGTTCAGCAGGTGTACAGCACTTTGTGTGAGAAAACGTAACTAAAATCATAAAATGTTCAGTATGTGTGCAGCACTTTGTATGAGAAAATGTAACTAAAATCATATAAAGTTAAGCAGGTGTACGGCACTTTATGTGAGAAAATGTAACTAAAATCATATAAAGTTCAGCAGGTGTACAGCACTTTGTGTGAGAAAATGTAACTAAAATCATAAAATGTTCAGTAGGTGTGCAGCACTTTGTATGAGAAAATGTAACTAAAATCATATAAAGTTAAGCAGGTGTACAGCACTTTGTATGAGAAAATGTAACTAAAAGCATATAAAGTTCAGCAGGTGTACAGCACTTTGTATGAGAAAATGTAACTAAAATCATAAAAGGTTCAGCAGGTGTACAACACTTTGTATGAGAAAATGTAACTAAAATCATAAAAAGTTCAGCAGCTGTATAGCACTTTGTATGGGAAAATGTAACTAAAATCATATAAAGTTCAGCAGGTGTGCAGCACTTTGTGTGAGAAAATGTAACTAAATTCATATGTTTCCTTTTTGTGTGAAGGAAATAGCATATTCTGTAAGTAAAAACATTAATTTTTAAATCTATTGATTGTTATACAACAATAATTCAAAAGTCAGAGATTGATTGCTTCGTCGAACAAAATTAAGTTATTCAGAGTCGAGGTGTATCTGAGGAACATTGTTAAACAACATTTATATAAAAAAGCACATTCATGTGGTTGGAACTTAATAACATATTTGTTTCTGTGGGATGGAAGGTTATGACATGTTGTCATGTTTGTTTTTGTGATATAACTTAATGACATGTTCTCATGCTTGTTGTTATGTGATTAGAACATAACATAGAACATATCACATGTCATAATAATTAGCATGGAATTAGAACGCATTAATAAACTGTTAATTCTCAAACTGAAACCACAACAAAACTTGTTCGTCAACTGATGTATTGTTTAAAATGTCGTTAAGACTGTTTGAAATTCGAGCAAAGCTACCCGTTCCTAATTAAACACGACAAGACTAGAGGGAAGGTAGCTAATCATCACCACCTACCGCCAACTGTTGGACTACTCTATTACCAGGAAATATTTGGATTGACCATCACTAATAACGCTCCACGGCTGAAAGGGCGAGCATGTTTGGTATAAAGGGGATTCAAACCCGCGAATCTCTAGTTACTAGTCGAGCGCTCTGACCACCAGTCCATGCTGGGCCATCGTTAAGGTGTAATTTAATTCGGAGATTGAGGAACACATGCTCATATTTTCTAACCAAACAAAATGTGATTAATTCTTTGAAAAATTGTTTAGGCTGAGTATTCATGATGAAACTACGTAGAATGGACGGCAACTGCCTATTGTGGAGACACAACTGTAGAGGACAACGTTTCGAAAGTCTTCTGCCTTTCGTCTCCAGGTCAATGTGTGTGCAAATGCAAACGAACTTGGCAGAGGTTTAGTTTAGAGAGAGAGAGAAGTCTGAAGAACTCTCTCCCCATCAGGGGTGGTCAGGAACGTTGTGGTTCCTCTTCGTCCCCTTACGTGAAAGATTATTTAACTTTACGTGGGAGTTTGTCTTTATTTTGTTTTGACTTGTTGAAGGTGAAGAAGTGAGGTGGAGAGTGAAGTGACGCGTGAGAATGGAGAGCTGGAAATAAGGAAAGTAAGCCAGGCCAGAGCCCGTGGTCAAAATAGCCTGACGACTAGGAAACATTAATTCAAACGGCTCCTTTCAGGACCAGGCAAGAATGTTGCCTTGGCTGGGATCTAGCAATCCAATGCCAGAGACGTAGGTGTGGGGAGAAATGGGTGTACTCCAAGAATACCCACTTTCACGTCCTGGGCGCCGACAAATCTACCCAGACCGTGCCCGGAAGTAGCTGGGAAGAAAATCATGGTTATTATTACATATTGGAATGAAAAAGGAAGCAAATGGACAAAGGCAAAAGTATAGAAGTGGCTGGTTGGCTGTAACGAGGAAAACTACCAACTGTGGTTTTGTAGAATTTCAGGTTGAGGTCTAGTTCACACCTGATGCCCAGTGGTGATGGTGAAAAACGTGAGCGTGGTGGTGGTTGTTCTTCATGATGAATTGCTCTTCATCGGTCTGAGATGATTTGTTTCTTCTCGCAATTTCCATTTGTGTCTTCTGAATGATTGTGGACTGGTTCTCTGTTTTAACTGACGCGTCGATAGTTGTTATGTGAATGGTTTGGCTGGTGACTGTTTATATTTATATGTATTTCTTTTCAGATTCGGGCACAAGACAGGTAAAACTTTCGGCACCTGTCTTGTGAAAGTGGGTTTTCTCGGGGCACTCCCGTTTCTCCCTCCCCCACATCCAAATCTCAGGCATTGGATCTTTAGATCCCAGTCAAGACAATATTCTTGAATCGGGCCGTTTTATATCTCATCGGCTTTTCGGACTGCGGGCTCCGGCCTGGTTCACTTCTCTTGTGCCGCCTTTGTCTCACTCCTCTTTCTCACCAGTCATGTTTATAATACCCCACCGCACTTCATCACCCTAAACAAGTCGAAGAAAAATACAGGTAAACTCCACGTAAAGTTAAATGATCTTTCACGTGAGGGGACGAAGAGGAACCACAACGTTCCTGACCACCCCTGATGGGGAGAGAATTTTTCAGACTTCTCTCTATCTCTAAACTAAACCCCTGCCAAGTTTGTTTGCGTTTGCACACACATTGACCTGAACACGAAAGGCGGAAGACTTTCGAAACGTTGTCCTCTACACTTGTATCTCCACAATAGGTAGTTGCCATCCATTCTCCGAAGTTTCATCAAAATTTGATTAAGTTTCAACGAGTAGGCCAACCCATGATTAAGTTATATCTGTAGATAGAACATTATATTTTTTAAGTCAATTATTGGAACTAGTTACGTTCGGTTTAACTGTAATTTGCGAATTAACAAAGTGTTCTTAATGACAGTTCTTTATTTTTGTAATGAGGTCAACATTTAATGACGTGATGTCTTATTTATTGGGATGTGGTTAACACTTATTGACATGATGTCTTATTTATTGGGATGTAGTTAACACTTAATGACGTGATGTCTTATTTATTGGGATGTAGTTAACACTTATTGACATGATGTCTTATTTATTGGGATGTGGTTAACACTTATTGACATGATGTCTTATTTATTGGGATGTGGTTAACACTTATTGACATGATGTCTTATTTATTGGGATGTAGTTAACACTTATTGACATGATGTCTTATTTATTGGGATGTAGTTAACACTTATTGACATGATGTCTTATTTATTGGGATGTGGTTAACACTTATTGACATGATGTCTTATTTATTGGGATGTAGTTAACACTTATTGACATGATGTCTTATTTATTGGGATGTGGTTAACACTTATTGACATGATGTCTTATTTATTGGGATGTAGTTAACACTTATTGACATGATGTCTTATTTATTGGGATGTGGTTAACACTTATTGACATGATGTCTTATTTATTGGGATGTAGTTAACACTTAATGACGTGATGTCTTATTTATTGGGATGTGGTTAACACTTATTGACATGGCGTCTTATTTGTTGTAATGAGGTCAACACTTTCTGAAACGGTGTTTTATGTATTGGGATGATGTTATCACTTACTGAATTGGTGTCTTATTTGTTAGAATAATGTAAACACTTAATGACTCGCATTGTTGGAATAAGGCTGTATTAGATACATACCAGAGAGGATATAAATACCATAAGCTGTTAAATGTTTCAACTGATTGAAATAGTTAGTTGTACTCATCAACTGGTATCTAACCCTAAGTATGTGTAGCTGAGTTTATGCTGTTCTTTCATTTATAGCACGAAAACGACCTTTACCAGAATTCAGGGTAAAGAGTTATATGTTTCAGCTCTTCAAGTCTCTGGATTATATTCACAGGTAACCAGCGTTACCTTTTGGAACCTTTTATTAATACAGAAGTTTACATGCCAATAATTTTATAACAAAAGGACAGTAAAGGATTAATGTAGTTTTAATTTATTCGTTCGTAGCTAATTTGATTCTAGTGAGAAAAAATAGTCCAAGCAATTTTTTAAACCTTCACAAAAAATGGACAATATACAATTAATGATAAATGAACACAATTTTTATTAACTCTCTTTCTTGAGGTACTCCAGTGTATGGAATGTGAAATAAAATGTTCTTGGAATAGACCTTAGATTTATAATCTACCTATATTTAAGTAATTTCAAAACAAAAATTTGATTTATCTATCTTTTATTGTTACCGTTATTTGTATATCGTTACAGCAATGGGATCTTTCATAGAGATATCAAGCCTGAAAATATTTTAATTAGGGTAAGGAAAGAAACACTTTTTGAAATTATACTCAATATCTGTTATCTAATACAATCATTTTATTCTTTTTTCAGACATTTGTACCATCAATGTATTTTATAAATTCCTACCATTATTGAAGTGAATATTTTCAACTACTCGACCTTATTAGTAAACCTTATTAGCAGGGACATAGATCCTGGGGGGATGGGGGGTATACATTCCCCCTTCATTTTAGGTGGGGGTATGGTGCATACAATCATTCTCCCCTACAGTTTGGTCTGTTGAATTGTTTTATTGCATCACAGGTCTACAAATTATGTGTTTGTTCTTGTGATTCTCGTGTTCTTACCAATAGAATTACATAATTAGGCCTAGATGTAGGCTTTTCAGTAACCGAAATGTTCATCTTTAATTAGGCGTGCTTCTAAGCTTTTCGATCTAGATCTAAGCGATAGTTCGTAAGTATCAGTCAGTAGGCCTAAATATACATGCAAGTATCGTGGCAACAACATTACTCTGTGACTGCATGTTTACAGCTTTCAGGTTCACGTAATCAGAGATTACCAATTTGCAAATTGAACAGTCCACATAGGTGGTTGCAAAATCATCCCCCATCGGGTGTAAAATCTACGCCCCTGCTTATTAGTAACATTACAGTAATGGTTACTTTCTCCGGAGGCCTGTTATCTTAATATCATAGTAATGGTTACTTTCTCTACAGGCCTATTATTTTAACATTATGGTAATGGTTACTTTCTGTGCAGGCCTGTTATCTTAATATCATAGTAATGGTTACTTTCTCTACAGGCCTATTATTTTAACATTATGATAGTGGTTATTTTCTCTGCAGGCCTGTTATCTTAACATCACAGTAATAGTTACTTTTTGATTATCTTACAGGACAGCCTTCTCAAGTTGGCTGACTTCGGTAGCTGTCGCTCAATGTACACTACTCCTCCATACACAGAGTATATAGCTACAAGGTGGTGAGTTAGAACACGTAGTTACAAGGTGGTGAGTCAGAACACCTAGTTGTAAGTTGGTGAGTCAGAGCAAGTAGTTACAAGGCGGTGAGTCAAAACACGTAGTTACGAGGTTGTGAGTCAAAACACGTAGCTACTTTGACTGAAACGTTAGGTCAGTGAGTATCTTGTTATTAAAGGTCAGGATTTTTATTGAAACTTAGATCAGTATCTTGCTATTAAAGGTCAGGATTTTTATTGAAACTTAGATCAGTATCTTGTTATTAAAGGTCAGAATTTTTATTGAAACTTAGATCAGTATCTTGCTATTAAAGGCCTGGATTTGTCTTGAAACATTAACTCATTAAGTATTTGTTTTTAAAGTGTAGGACTTTCAAGGAAATATTAAATCATTCTTATCATTCTTGTTTCTGGACAACCTAACGCAGCAGCGATACAATGTATTGTCAGAGGAATTAGATGACGGTTTTATTTGAAAAATACTAAAATTAAAAGGTAACCTTGCAGAAACTCGTATGTTTCTATTTAACAGTCGCCATCCTACCTTACTGCCCACCAGTAATACCATGGAGTTTCTTTGAACTAATTACACTAGATACCAGATTTGATACCTTTAGTTGACAGAACACATACAGCCTATTGTATAGTTTTGTGCTTACATCGAAACTAGCAAGCAAACTTATTTTATTTCCCAAATAAATCACTAAAGATAAAATATGTATGTTCCTAAAGAACATGGTTTATATCGGTACCCAGAACATAATATAACTTCATGAAATATAGTCTGGGAAAGCAGATGATATTCTGGTTGGAGTCAGGCTATAGTATATTAAATATTAAGAGACAGCAAGAGAGATATTCAACTGAGCGATGAAGTTAACAGGTGACAATGTCGACAACATAACCCCTTTACCTCAAAACACAAGTCTTTCAAAAATTGTCCCTTTTGTTCTGTTATTATTTATAGGTACCGCCCACCTGAATGCCTGCTGACCAACGGCTACTACACTTACAAAATGGACATCTGGGCAGCGGGATGCGTGTTCTTTGAAATTTTAACGTAAGAAAATAGAAGTAAAAAATTAAGTTTTCATTTGTTAATTAACAATATATTCCTGAAATTATGAAACATAGTCACTTGTTGTTTGCGTATTTTCCATACTAACCTCTCCTACGCAGCCTAATAACTTGTATAATGTCGTCTGTACCTCTGGTGTATTTATCTCTTCCTTAAGCCTAATAAGTTGTATAATGTCGTCTGTACCTCTGGTGTATTTATCTCTTCTTTAAGCCTAATAACTGGTTGTACGAAATATTCCATACTTATGGCGTAATTGATTCTTCTGTATATTTGTCTCTCATTTCTTCTTTTTAGTTATGGTTGATTATAATTGAATTGTATAACAATATTCACTTTAACAACATATTTGTGGGAGAGTTTTGAAAGTTGGAGAAACTGAAATAAAATTATCTGCCCCTATATTTTTTCTTGTGTTCATCTTGTATAATACATATATACCTAATGTATGTATTTATTCAGAAATTCTACTTGTTGTTTATAGAGATATAGCTCGAGAAAGAAAGAAAGAAGCAAAAACGACTTCACAGGGACAATAAAAACCTTTCCACTAACCATATCTAGTACTGAAAACTAGTGTACGTGAAGTTTTGGAAAATTTAGCTTCGTCAGCTTTAGTTTCGTCTGTAAAACGAAAAAAAAAAAAAAAGAACAAATATCATGCATAAAACACCTAGGGTTGCTTTTAGGAAACATGACTGTTGTTATAGCAACAACGTCAATAAATCACTTCACTGGAAATAACGTCTAACCCGTTCAAACAAACAAACATATTATTTGTCTAATTTTTTAAAACGATTCAATGGAACTGATACGTTCTATATATCGTTAAATATGTATTAGATTTAAGATAACAAGGAAATAAAGTAATACGTTATTGTAATACTGATAAAAGTAAAGATATCCCTTCATTGGCAAACTATCATGGTTTACAGTTATTCTTCTCAGTGTTTAGTTGTCTACTGTACACAACTCTTGTACCTGGTATTTACTGTCTACTTACACAACTCTTGGACTTGGTGTTTAGTGTATACTGTACACAGCTCTTGTATGTGGTGTTTAGTGTCTACTGTACACAGCTCTTGTACTTGGTGTTTAGTGTCTACTGTACACAGCTCCTGTATTTGGTGTTTAGTGTCTACTGTGCACAGATCTTGTACTTGGTGTTCAGTGTCTACTGTGCACAGATTTTGTACGTGGTGTTTAGTGTCTACTGTACACAGATCTTTTACTTGGTGTTTAGTGTCTACTGTACACAGCTCTTGTACTTGGCATTTAGTGTCTACTGTACACCGCTCTTGTACTTGGTATTTAGTGTCTACTGTGCACAGATCTTGTACGTGGTGTTTAGTGTCTACTGTGCACAGATCTTGTACTTGGTGTTTAGTGTCTACTGTGCACAACTTTTGTATGTGGTGTTTAGTGTCTACTGTACACAACTCTTGTACTTGGTGTTTAGTGTCTACTGTACACAGCTCTTGTACGTGGTGATTAGTGTCTACTGTACACAGCTCTTGTATGTGGTGTTTAGTGTCT
This sequence comes from Tachypleus tridentatus, assembly GCF_004210375.1. NCBI lineage: Eukaryota > Metazoa > Arthropoda > Merostomata > Xiphosura > Limulidae > Tachypleus > Tachypleus tridentatus. The sequence continues at coordinate 166,082,940 of NC_134833.1, read as the reverse complement.
ACTGTGCACAGATCTTGTACGTGGTGTTTAGTGTCTACTGTACACAGCTCTTGTACTTGGTGTTTAGTGTCTACTGTACACAGCTCTTGTATCTGGTGTTTAGTGTCTACTGTACAAAACTCTTGTACTTGGTTTTTAGTGTCTACTGTACACAGCTCTTGTACTTGATGTTTAGTGTCTACTGTACACAGCTCTTGTACTTTGTGTTTAGTGTCTACTGTACACAGCTCTTGTACTTTGTGTTTAGTGTCTACTGTACACAGCTCTTGTACTTGGTGTTTAGTGTCTACTGTACACAGCTCTTGTACTTGGTGTTTAGTGTCTACTGTACACAGCTCTTGTACTTGGTGTTTAGTGTCTACTGTACACAGCTCTTGTACTTGGTGTTTACTGTCTACTGTACACAGCTCTTGTACTTGGTGTTTAGTGTCTACTGTGCACAGATCTTGTACTTGGTGTTTAGTGTTTACTGTACACAGCTCTTGCACGTGCTGTTTAGTGTCTACTGTGCACAGATCTTGTACTTGGTGTTTAGTTTTTACTGTACACAGCTCTTGTACTTGGTGTTTAGTGTCTACTGTACACAGCTCTTGTACTTGGTGTGTAGTGTCTACTGTACACAGCTCTTGCACGTGCTGTTTAGTGTCTATTGAGTGTAGTGACTACTGTTGGATTTCATCTTGAAATTAAATTTTCTGCACTTTCTGACAAAATAAATAATAATAATAAAACAGATTTGGATAGTGTTGTAAATCATCTCAACACACAGAATATGGATAACAGATTTGGATAGTGTTGTAAATCATCTCAACACACAGAATATGAATAACAGATTTGGATAGTGTTGTAAATCATCTCAACACACAGAATATGAATATGTAAGTTCTAAATAGACATATGTTTTGTAGAAACAAACCTTTATTTCCCGGAAGTAGTGAAATGGACCAAATAGCGAAAATACATGACGTGATTGGATCACCTCGACCTCGTGTTTTGGCTAAATTAAGAAAACGGTATGTTTTGAGTTCCTTGTAAAATAGAGGATTAGCTGCATTAATGTTTAACATGTTGCTTGTAACTTATTTATATTTTTTGCTTGTACTTTACTCTAAAGAACAGAAATAATTGGATATCTGTTTTCTGTTTTGTTTGTATTTGGAGAAAGGGCAAGCTACTCTCGAATATTGAGAGATTCGTTGTTAGGTTTACGAGAATGGGTTTCTTCATGTATCTGGTTACGTTTGAATTACAGTAGAACTTGGAATAAGAATATTGTTATCTCTACTACCTTAAGAAGAAATTGGTTCTTGACCTTATGTTACAGAAGTAAGTTTATTAAACAGCATCTGCCCTTAATACATTTTGATCATATTAAAGTTATTTGATTGGTTCTGAGAATAGCATGAGACACTCTACTGCTATTAGCTTAACTTGATTTGTAAATAATTAAAATGAATAATATTTATTCCAGGAAGCCACCTGTTCGTGTGAAGTTCCCCAAGAAAACAGGGGTGGGTCTACATACTCTCATACCCCACGTGTCTCCTAATGCACGTGATCTTCTGATGTTATTATTAATTTATGATGAAGAGGAGAGGATTTCCACAGCAGAGGCTCTACGTAATCCATTCTTCACAGACCTTCGGTACTGACAACATACACTGTGATTTATATAGACCACTGATAACAGTAGTTTATATCTTGGCTTAAAATAGTAGTGTTTATTTTGTTTTATATAGGTGGTTGATACAAATAGTATTTATTCTGTTTTGTATAGGTGGCTGATACAGATAGTGTTTATTCTGTTTTGTATAGGTGGCTGATACAGATAGTGTTTATTTTGTTTTGTATAGGTGGCTGATACAGATAGTGTTTATTCTGTTTTATATAGGTGGTTGATACAAATAGTATTTATTCTGTTTTGTATAGGTGGCTGATACAGATGGTGTTTATTCTGTTTTGTATAGGTGGCTGATACAGATAGTGTTTATTTTGTTTTGTATAGGTGGCTGATACAAATAGTATTTATTCTGTTTTGTATAGGTGGCTGATACAGATAGTGTTTATTCTGTTTTGTATAGGTGGCTGATACAGATAGTGTTTATTTTGTTTTGTATAGGTGGCTGATACAGATAGTGTTTATTCTGTTTTGTATAGGTGGCTGATACAAATAGTATTTATTCTGTTTTGTATAGGTGGTTGATACAGATAGTGTTTATTCTGTTTTGTATAGGTGGCTGATACAAATAGTATTTATTCTGTTTTGTATAGGTGGTTGATACAGATAGTGTTTATTCTGTTTTGTATAGGTGACTGATACAGATAGTGTTTATTCTGTTTTGTATAGGTGGTTGATACAGATAGTGTTTATTCTGTTTTGTATAGGTGACTAATACAGATAGTGTTTATTCTGTTTTGTATAGGTGGCTGATACAGATGGTCTTTATTCTGTTTTGTACAGGTGGCTGATACAGATGGTGTTTATTCTGTTTTGTATAGGTGACTGATACAGATAGTGTTTATTCTGTTTTATATAGGTGGTTGATATAAATAGTATTTATTCTGTTTTGTATAGGTGGCTGATACAGATAGTGTTTATTCTGTTTTGTATAGGTGGCTGATACAGATAGTGTTTATTTTGTTTTGTATAGGTGGCTGATACAGATAGTGTTTATTCTGTTTTATATAGGTGGTTGATACAAATAGTATTTATTCTGTTTTGTATAGGTGGCTGATACAGATGGTCTTTATTCTGTTTTGTATAGGTGGCTGATACAGATAGTGTTTATTTTGTTTTGTATAGGTGGCTGATACAGATAGTGTTTATTCTGTTTTGTATAGGTGGCTGATACAAATAGTATTTATTCTGTTTTGTATAGGTGGTTGATACAGATAGTGTTTATTCTGTTTTGTATAGGTGACTGATACAGATAGTGTTTATTTTGTTTTGTATAGGTGGCTGATACAAATAGTATTTATTCTGTTTTGTATAGGTGGTTGATACAGATAGTGTTTATTCTGTTTTGTATAGGTGGCTGATACAGATAGTGTTTATTTTGTTTTGTATAGGTGGCTGATACAGATAGTGTTTATTCTGTTTTATATAGGTGGTTGATACAAATAGTATTTATTCTGTTTTGTATAGGTGGCTGATACAGATGGTGTTTATTCTGTTTTGTATAGGTGGCTGATACAGATAGTGTTTATTTTGTTTTGTATAGGTGGCTGATACAGATGGTGTTTATTCTGTTTTGTATAGGTGACTGATACAGATAGTGTTTATTCTGTTTTGTATAGGTGGCTGATACAGATGGTCTTTATTCTGTTTTGTATAGGTGACTGATACAGATGGTGTTTATTCTGTTTTGTATAGGTGGCTGATACAGATGGTCTTTATTCTGTTTTGTATAGGTGACTGATACAGATGGTGTTTATTCTGTTTTGTACAGGTGGCTGATACAGATGGTCTTTATTCTGTTTTGTACAGGTGGCTGATACAGATGGTCTTTGTTCTGTTTTGTATAGGTGGCTGATACAGATGGTCTTTATTCTGTTTTGTATAGGTGACTGATACAGATGGTGTTTATTCTGTTTTGTATAGGTGGCTGATACAGATGGTGTTTATTCTGTTTTGTATAGGTGACTGATACAGATGGTGTTTATTCTGTTTTGTACTGGTGGCTGATACAGATGGTCTTTATTCTGTTTTGTACAGGTGGCTGATACAGATGGTCTTTATTCTGTTTTGTACAGGTGGCTGATACAGATAGTGTTTATTCTGTTTTGTACAGGTGGCTGATACAGATGGTGTTTATTCTGTTTTGTACAGGTGGCTGATACAGATAGTGTTTATTCTGTTTTGTACAGGTGGCTGATACAGATGGTCTTTATTCTGTTTTGTACAGGTGGCTGATACAGATGGTGTTTATTTTGTTTTGTACAGGTGGCTGATACAGATGGTGTTTATTTTGTTTTGTACAGGTGGCTGATACAGATGGTGTTTACTGTATATTTTCAGATTTAATTATTTTGTAAAGCTAGTCTTACACATGTAATGTTCACTTCATTTGTGATGATAAGAAATTCTCTTGAAGTAAAAATGTATACTCAGGATGATTGGTATGAGTACTAACACCAATGATAACCTTAGAAAGTCAAAATATTGTTACTTGCTAATTTGGGTAAAAGTATTAATACCCATAACAGCCATCCTGAGATACAATATTCTTTTCAATCTTACATTTGACTTTTTACTGTTGTCTACAGTTTAAACTATACATGCACTTCTGAACTATTGCTAAAATAACCAATAACTGCTCTATACAGTTGACAGTATAAACACTCTTCAGAACTATTGCTACAAATAACCATGTACTGTTATCTACAGCTTACAATATAATCACACACCTATGAACATTAGAATGTGAGAAAATCTCGTTTTTGCTGAATATTGCTGTTAACAAAAACATTTGTTTTAGTCACAACCATGTTTAGGATATGTAGAGAAACATGAAAATTATAAGTGTAACAAACTTAATATAACTGATAGCTGTTAAGTCTGTTGTATTTATATTTGAATCACATGGCCACAAAAGTTCACTTTAGCTATTACGTCTGTTAGCATATCTGAACGACACCAGGTGTGTCTTCAAGAGTTAAAGGATTCACGGACAAAGGAGAAGGTCCGATATACTGAAGAGACTGACTCCCCGAGAAGCATTGTCCCAACTATTGAACTCAGTATTGACACAGCTGGATCTGATCCTGAAAGACAGTTAAGGGTAAGATTTACCAGTTGATTACATTACTAATTGTTTAACATTACAAAAACAGGTGTAGTTAATGTGGAATTGTCACAGTTGTGGTGCACGATCCAAACATGCTTATTCTGAAGTTAATGAACAACTTTGAAACAGTCAGTTCATGTGATCCAAGTGTTGTAGTTCTTCCCTCTACAGATAACACATCTGTCACATACACAGTAAATGAACAACTTTAAAACAGTCAGTTCATGTGATCAAAGTGTTGTAGTTCTTCCCTCTACAGATAACACATCTGTCACATACACAGTAAAGGAACAACTTTGAAACAGTCAGTTCGTGTGATCCAAGTGTTGTAGTTCTTCCCTCTACAGATAACACATCTGTCACATACATAGTAAATGAACAACTTTAAAACAGTCAGTTCGTGTGATCCAAGTGTTGTTGTTCTTCCCTGTGTAGTTAGTCGTGCAGCACATACAATGGATTCATGATGGAATAAATGAAGTCTGAATTTTTAAGATGAAAATATCTGAAGAAACTTAAAATAAGGATCATCCCTTTTTGAATTCTCTTATTTACAGTTTTTAGTGAAATTTAAAATTAATATTACAAACATATTTATAAACGAGCTAATAATATGTGGAACGTGCAAATGTATGGAGGCAAGTTTAGTCAGATGAACAAATTATAATTTGAAGTCTTCAACTAGAGCTGCGTATAAAGTTTGACGCAGATGGTTTTGCCATTTTTGATGTAGGCTTCGGTGCTTGAATGGCTATGAAAAGGATTTGTATAGTTGCAATAAAAACTGTTAAATTTTATTGTTATCTTTCAAAATTCGAAATAAAATTTGTCCTTTGACCTGCATGGTAGATGTTTAATAGGCCTGTCTAGGTTTGACAGTATTTATAGTCGTATTTTCTGTAGTATTGTGAAAGCATAATAATAACAGGAAAACAAAATGAATTAATTTTTAATTTTGTATTTCAGCAGCCACTGAGATAGATGGTTTTGTATTTCAAGAACAAGTCTGTTGTTTTTTTTTTCAAACGTTCTATTTGAAATTTTGAGAACCACTATCGTTATTAAGGACTAGTGTTAGTGATCAGTGATGACGAGAAACCCACTTGTTGAGAAATTTATATGCAAAAACGGCTCGTTTGGGCTGAGAAAACACTTTACATAAAAGTTACACCATCATTAATAACTAGTTTACTTGAATATTGAGTGAAGTGGTAAAACTAAAAGTATCATAAATTATATTACAAATTCTTTTAATTGTGTAAATTTAGAATAATTTTAGGTCAAGAGAGCTTTGCAAGTCATCAATTTTAAGGTTAAGTTTGAGGTGTGTTATTAAAGCATAATCTTCTCTGAATCATAAGATGTCAGTGGTTGCTAGACAACTAACTTACTTTAGTTTCATGTTCAATATTTGTAAAACTACATCCTAAAGATACATGCATGCTGTAGTGATGGTAAAATACCCACCATCTAATTAAAGTAACCTGAGATATGGCGGTGGGTGCTGTTAAGTTGGTGTTTTCTCAACATTTCTTTTTTAAACTTTTGATAGAATAAAATTAAAACAACGAACCAATTACAAAAGAAACTTCATCTTCCTCATCTGGGCACTGCTGACCAGATGGAAGAGGCGAGCTCCGATAGTGACCCTTCTCAAGGTGAATGTTTGTCCATGCGTTTGCCATCTCTACAAGCGAGAAGTTTTTTGAGAAAAGTAAGTTACTACTTCCAACAGTAAACATTGTCAGAAGTTTTCAATCCATTTATTTGAACATGAGAATTATTCAGTAGTTCATCTTGTTGGACATTTTGTATAAATTCAAAATGAATTTCTTTTAATGATAAAAACCATCTCATGGTCTATCCCTGATAAAGTTTCATAGAAATACCAAAAATCGTTTAAACATATGAAAAATTTCCTTGAAGTGGTCTCTTTGAGTTAATATTTCATAGAAGTTAGAAATTCGCTTATTGTTTGTACATCTCACTATTCTATGGTCATGATGTTAGAAAAACATGTAGGTTCAAGTGATAGAAATGAAATAAAAACTATAATGTTATTAATAACAGTCACTAACCCACAGTGTGCTGTTAATAACAGCTAATATCTCTTGTTGTGTTATTAATAACAGTCACTAACCCACAGTGTGCTGTTAATAACAGCTAATATCTCATATTGTGTTATTAATAACAGTCACTAACCCACAGTGTGCTGTTAATAACAGCTAATATCTCTTGTTGTGTTGTTGATAACAGCTAATATCTCATATTGTGTTGTTAATAACAGCCACTATATCGTGTTGTGTTGTTAATAACAGCCAATATATCGTGTTGTTAATAGCAGCCACTATATTGTGTTGTGTTGTTCATAACAGCCACTATATCGTGTTGTGTTGTTCATAACAGCCACTATATCGTGGTGTGGTGTTCATAACAGCCACTATATTGTGTTGTGTTTTTCATAACAGCCACTATATTGTGTTGTGTTGTTGATAACAGCCACTATATTGTGTTGTGTTGTTCATAACAGCCACTATATCGTGTTGTGTTGTTCATAACAGCCACTATATTGTGTTGTGTTGTTGATAACAGCCACTATATTGTGTTGTGTTGTTCATAACAGCCACTATATCGTGTTGTGTTGTTCATAACAGCCACTATATTGTGTTGTGTTGTTCATAACAGCCACTATATTGTGTTGTGTTGTTCATAACAGCCACTATATTGTGTTGTGTTGTTGATAACAGCTACTATCTCGTGTTGTTTTAATATGAATTGTTGCTATTTTACAGTCCTACCGCCAACCTTCAACTCTTCACGACACAGACCGTCTCCCTTCCATTCATCGTCACAAGCGTCACTAGAATCTAAAGTACACTTAGCTCTCTTCACTTTAATTACATCAAAACTGAAACATTACTAATACTGATGGATTTTGGAGGTGAACGCTGAAGGTCAACCACTATTTCCAACATTTATGGTAGTGGATTCTGGACAACCATAAAGTGTTCAGATAACTTCAAGTGGTTTCTACACTATGATATACCATATTTATGGATCCTACAGGTCACTTTGTTCAATAAACGATTGTTTTGTAGTTCGGTATTTTTACAAAATCCAGATTACCGTAAACATTAAATTCAGCCTTACCTTAAATATATAAAAACTCTCTAGCACGTGCATATACGCTAACAAAACTGTTAACAAAGCTTCATTAACACTGTTAAGCAGGTTTAATACACTGACGGAGCTTATTACACGTTGTTAAACAGGTTTCATATACTGACGGAGCTTATTACACGTTGTTAAGCAGGTTTCATATACTGACGGAGCTTATTACACGTTGTTAAACAGGTTTCATATACTAGCGGAGCTTATTACACGTTGTTAAACAGGTTTCATATATTGACAGAGCTTATTACACGTTGTTAAACAGGTTTCATATACTGACGGAGCTTATTACACGTTGTTAAACAGGTTTCATACACTGACGGAGCTTATTACACGTTGTTAAGCAGGTTTCATATATTGACGGAGCTTATTACACGTTGTTAAACAGGTTTCATACACTGACGGAGCTTATTACACGTTGTTAAACAGGTTTCATACACTGACGGAGCTTATTACACGTTGTTAAACAGGTTTCATACACTGACGGAGCTTATTACACGTTGTTAAACAGGTTTAATATACTGACGGAGCTTATTACACGTTGTTAAACAGGTTTCATATACTGACAGAGCTTATTACACGTTGTTAAACAGGTTTCATACACTGACGGAGCTTATTACACGTTGTTAAGCAGGTTTAATATACTGACGGAGCTTATTACACGTTGTTAAGCAGGTTTCATATATTGACGGAGCTTATTACACGTTGTTAAACAGGTTTCATACACTGACGGAGCTTATTACACGTTGTTAAGCAGGTTTCATATACTGACGGAGCTTATTACACGTTGTTAAGCAGGTTTAATATACTGACGGAGCTTATTACACGTTGTTAAACAGGTTTCATACACTGACAGAGCTTATTACACGTTGTTAAACAGGTTTCATACACTGACAGAGCTTATTACACGTTGTTAAACAGGTTTCATATACTGACGGAGCTTATTACACGTTGTTAAACAGGTTTCATACACTGACAGAGCTTATTACACGTTGTTAAACAGGTTTCATATATTGACGGAGCTTTTTACACGTTGTTAAACAGGTTTCATACACTGACAGAGCTTATTACACGTTGTTAAACAGGTTTCATATACTGACGGAGCTTATTACACGTTGTTAAACAGGTTTCATACACTGACGGAGCTTATTACACGTTGTTAAACAGGTTTCATATACTGACAGAGCTTATTACACGTTGTTAAACAGGTTTCATACACTGACGGAGCTTATTACACGTTGTTAAACAGGTTTCATACACTGACAGAGCTTATTACACGTTGTTAAACAGGTTTCATATACTGACGGAGCTTATTACACGTTGTTAAACAGGTTTCATACACTGACAGAGCTTATTACACGTTGTTAATAATAGATTTAATATACTGACGGAGCTTTTTACACGTTGTTAAACAGGTTTCATACACTGACAGAGCTTATTACACGTTGTTAAACAGGTTTCATATACTGACGGAGCTTATTACACGTTGTTAAACAGGTTTCATACACTGACGGAGCTTATTACACGTTGTTAAACAGGTTTCATATACTGACAGAGCTTATTACACGTTGTTAAACAGGTTTCATACACTGACGGAGCTTATTACACGTTGTTAAACAGGTTTCATACACTGACAGAGCTTATTACACGTTGTTAAACAGGTTTCATACACTGACAGAGCTTATTACACGTTGTTAAACAGGTTTCATATACTGACGGAGCTTATTACACGTTGTTAAACAGGTTTCATACACTGACAGAGCTTATTACACGTTGTTAAACAGGTTTCATACACTGACAGAGCTTATTACACGTTGTTAAACAGGTTTCATATACTGACGGAGCTTATTACACGTTGTTAAACAGGTTTCATACACTGACAGAGCTTATTACACGTTGTTAAACAGGTTTCATACACTGACAGAGCTTATTACACGTTGTTAAACAGGTTTCATATATTGACGGAGCTTATTACACGTTGTTAATAATAGATTTAATATACTGACGGAGCTTATTACACGTTGTTGGTGATAAAATATTTTAAACAAATTTGAATTTAGAAACTTTTATATAGAATCTCAAAATATTGCAATAAAAGTTGAATTTCAAACGTTTTGTACATTTTCCAAAAAAAAAAGAAAATAAGTTAAATGTGATTAGTTTTGTACACGAACTCAAAAATATTCAAACTTTGAAACATTTTTACATCATCTACATGAAATTAAACACAAAGTTGAATTTAAATATATTTGTAAATAAAGTTTGGTTTGAAGTTCGCGGAAAGCTACTCGAGGGCTATTTGCGCCACCCGTTTCTAAGTGAGCAGTGTAAGACTAGAGTAAAGGCAGCTAATCATCACCACCCGCCGCCAACTTTTTGAGTATTAATATACCAACGAGCATTTTTGGTGTGACGGGGATTGAAACCCGGGATCCTCGGATCAGGAGTCGATTGTCTTAACCACTTGACCATGCCGGGTCTTACATTAAAAAAAATTTAAAGTCGAATTTAGAAAGTTTTGCACGTGATCTCAAAAAATTATAAAATTGAAATTAGAAGGTTTTGTACATGGTCTCCGAGAAACGTCAAACAATGTTGACTTTAGAAAGTTTTGTACATAGTCTCCAAGAAACGTCAAACAATGTTGACTTTAGAAGGTTTTGTACATAGTCTCCAAGAAACGTCAAACAATGTTGACTTTAGAAGGTTTTGCACATAGTCTCCAAGAAACGTCAAACAATGTTGACTTTAGAAGGTTTTGTACATAGTCTCCAAGAAACGTCAAACAATGTTGACTTTAGAAGGTTTTGTACATAGTCTCCAAGAAACGTCAAACAATGTTGACTTTAGAAGGTTTTGTACATGGTCTCCAAGAAACGTCAAACAATGTTGACTTTAGAAGGTTTTGTACATAGTCTCCAAGAAACGTCAAACAATGTTGACTTTAGAAGGTTTTGTACATGGTCTCCAAGAAATGTCAAACAATGTTGACTTTAGAAGGTTTTGTACATAGTCTCCAAGAAACGTCAAACAATGTTGACTTTAGAAGGTTTTGTACATAGTCTCCAAGAAACGTCAAACAATGTTGACTTTAGAAGGTTTTGCACATAGTCTCCAAGAAACGTCAAACAATGTTGACTTTAGAAGGTTTTGTACATAGTCTCCAAGAAACGTCAAACAATGTTGACTTCAGAAGGTTTTGTACATGGTCTCCAAGAAACGTCAAACAATGTTGATTTAGAAGGTTTTGTACATGGTCTCAAAATATAACAAAGTTGAATATAGAAAGTCTAGAATAGGATCTGTAATCTGTACCTCTAGTCTACATAGTAGTTGTATATATTATCTCAGACAACTCTAGAACGTTCTACATCGTGAACAAGTGGACTTCAGATTACGTTATTCATTACTATGATTTATCCACATATTGCAAGCTTCTAGCATTTACCTCAGGTTGTTTAGTATTACTATTGATTTAGCGGGTCAGAAAGACTACGGTTCAAGGATATACAGCTTTCCTTAGTCTAAGTAGGCCTAATCTCACTACGTCATTTGTTTATACTGGTGTCAACTGTTAAGTGCAACTGGCACTCAACGTGTGAGAATTTGACACATTCTTAGATCTTTATTGTGGCTTTACGATTCTCTATTTACAAAAATTTCTTGTCTGTTCCAGTTATAAGAACTTTAGGAGTCAAACAAATATAAATACAATGATTGTATGTTAAGGAAAATATAATAAAATCACCAGTGAATATAACTCATGAGATTTATGTACAGTATTTCATGTAAAGTTGAGAAGCTTTGGAATATTCAATTATCTTTTTGCTTCAAAGCAAAATATTTAATGATACACTGTAAGTAAAATTGTGAAGATAATAAGTTACATTCAGTGGAACAATCATGACGACAAGAGAAGGTAAGAAGTTACATTCAGTGGAACAATCATGAGAACAAGAGAAGGTAAGAAGTTACATTCAATCGAACAATCATGAAGACAAGAGACGGCAATAAGTTACATTCAGTGGAAAAATCATGACGACAAGAGAATGTAAGAAGTTACATTCAATCGGACAATCATGACGACAAGAGAAGGTAAGAAGTTACATTCAGTGGAACAATCATGACAACCAGAGACGGTAAGAAGTTACATTCAGTGAAACAATCATGACAACAAGAGAAGGTAAGAAGTTACTTTCAGTGGAACAATCATGACGACAAGAGAAGGTAAGAAGTTAGATTCAATCGAACAATCATGACGACAAGAGAAGGTAAGAAGTTACATTCAATCGAACAATCATGAAGACAAGAGACAGTAAGAAGTTACATTCAGTGGAACAATCATGACGACAAGATAAGGTAAGAAGTTTCATTCAATCGAACAATCATGACAACAAGAGAAGGTAAGAAGTTACATTCAATCAAACAGTCATGACAATAAGAGAAGGTTAGAAGTAACATTCAGTTAACAAATAAGACATGACTTGAAGTCTCAGGAAATGTTCCTGAAACTCAAGTGAGATAAAAATAGAACTGAGTGATGTCGAAAACCCACTTGTGGAGCAAAATATAAGTAAAAATATATGCTTGGCTCGTTTGTGTTTAGAAAATTTTTTTACGTAGAGGACCGAACAACGTTTCGACCTTCTTCGGTCATCGTCAGGTTCATCTAGAACTGTATAAAGTAATAATAACAGTATAAAACAATATAGAGATGATAAAAGTGGGTGAATAAAGTTAACAGGCTAAATAGTTAAAAATACTTTAATATCTGGAGATGGGTTGTACAAGATGGCTACTGCAGTATATCTACATTATAAGATGCTTAGTAATATCTTGTAAAGTCGAAGTTAAGCCTCATTTGAGTGACTAATAATCATTACTGAGTGTTCTACACTTTGTATGGTTTCAAATATAATTGAAATGTGTTGCTAAAGCGGGGGTCTGGTAACTAATTAAGAAGTCAAAGTGTTCATATTTGTCTTTCTTCACTCACACTTTCCATACAATGCATTTAGTAGGACATAAAAGTATTTAAGAGTATTTTGAAACAGACTATATCTAAGTACGATAGCGTTTAGTATAAGCTAAAAACTTAATTCTAGTGCAAATGGTGTTATTATAACTAAACGTAACACTCATGTTATTAATTAAAATCGTAACACTTGTATTAAATTTAAACTGAAACAGTGAATATATCTTAAGAATATCCCAATATCGTAACACTTGTATTAAATTTAAACTGAAACAGTGAATATATCTTAAGAATATCCCATCGTAACACTTGTATTAAATTTAAACTGAAACAGTGAACATATCTTAAGAATATCCCATCGTAACACTTGTATTAAATTTAAACTGAAACAGTGAATATATCTTAAGAATATCCCATCGTAACACTTGTATTAAATTTAAACTGAAACAGTGAACATATCTTAAGAATATCCCATCGTAACACTTGTATTAAATTTAAACTGAAACAGTGAATATATCTTAAGAATATCCCATCGTAACACTTGTATTAAATTTAAACTGAAACAGTGAACATATCCTAAGAATATCCCATCGTAACACTTGTATTAAATTTAAACTGAAACAGTGAATATATCTTAAGAATATCCCATCGTAACACTTGTATTAAATTTAAACTGAAACAGTGAACATATCTTAAGAATATCCCATCGTAACACTTGTATTAAATTTAAACTGAAACAGTGAATATATCTTAAGAATATCCCATCGTAACACTTGTATTAAATTTAAACTGAAACAGTGAACATATCTTAAGAATATCCCATCGTAACACTTGTATTAAATTTAAACTGAAACAGTGAACATATCTTAAGAACATCCCATCGTAACACTTGTATTAAATTTAAACTGAAACAGTAAACATATCTTAAGAATATCCCATCGTAACACTTGTATTAAATTTAAACTGAAACAGTGAATATATCTTAAGAATATCCCAATTCTAAAGTACATTAATTTTATCATCAAACTAAAATGATTAAGAAACAGCAGATACTTAAAACTAGCTAAAATTGTTGTCCCTAGGGACAAAGAATGACCTTTACGTACAAACTACACACACGGTGTCATAGGTCAGTTTAAAAGTACTTTAATAGAAGAAATGTTACAGGTAATTAATGATACAAAGGTAAATTCAGAGATTAATGAATAGAAGAAAGTGAACATTTACACCATAACCATTCAGGGTTTACCATTAAAAGAAAACTTGCGAGTTACAAGAGAAAGAACAGGTTGAATCAGTGGAAGTTACCCAATTCTGTGCTTATAACATAGTGATACTAATAAACATACTGTTTTACAAAGTACGTGATGAACTAGCTCTGATTTAGATTTATAAACTATATGTAAAAAGGAAATTGAGAAACAAATCGAAACCAGACATAACTAAAAATATGTCGTACTCAGAAGTTAATCAAAGACGTTTGGACGTTATTGAAACATTAAGTTTAGATTAGGGTATATTGAAAACAAACTAGGGCTAACGTACTGCCGAGTTGATGAGGTTAGTGGCTCACAAAAAATAATCTAGACAAAATTAATAGGTTAAAGTAGTAGGATTAGTTTAGTTATTGATGAAGACGAGTGATGGGGATTGAAATGACAATATTTATATAACAACGTAATCGAAGTCACGACGTGAGTAGATGTTACAAATATTAACAGAGAAATAACAAAGTAAAGCAAAGTGTTGTAGATCTAGAAATAACCTAAGATCGAACGTGGACATGCCAGAATGATGACCAAGAAAACGTGAACTGGAAGTAATGTTACAAGTTTCTGTAATTATTGGCAACACATTATTTTGAATGAACTGTGTATGAAAACTTTGAGACTTTCAAAGAACAAGAGTGCTATAATAGAGGTGTGGAAGGTTTCAAGGTGGTAGATATTATATGTAATAATAGATTTACGTTCTATACTGTGTAGTATGAAGACTATACATTTAAACCACTTTTCCTACAAAATCATGTTACGCGACGAAAATCGTCAACACGTCAAATGAGCGACGACACATTTTAAAAGGAGTTTCAGTTAGATTATCAAAATTGAACCATTTCTGATTGTATTTTGTGTCATGTGTTTTTTTTATATTTTGTTTGGTGTAGTGTCAGTCTTGATGAATATTACTGAGGGTATATTTAAAGAACAGTGGCACACTCAGAATCTAACACTCCTAACGTAGTTTTGGTATTGCAGACTTGAATGTGTGTTTATATATGAGTGAAAGTGTTTTATGTTATTTGATATCAGTTATTGTAACTTTGAACTTCCTTGGATTCGTTGATGACTTCTACACTGCAAACATGGATATTATAAATTTTATTTGTAATTGGTGTAAATTACTAACTTCAAACGACTAGCCTACAGATCTACTGTTAGATTAATGTCTCTAATAGCAAGATTGTGGATGGCATAGGTAAATTTAAGGGAATACGATCAGGCTATAACCAAAGGGCTCTCATAGAAATAATACTGTGACAGTTACCAGAAATTACTAAGTTGACGTGTAATATCATGACCAGGTGGTTAAGGCACTCGACTCGTAATCTGATGGTCGCGAGTTCGAATTCCTGTCATACCAAACATGCTCGTCCTTTCAGCCGTGGGGGCGTTATAATGTAACGGTCAATCCCACTATTCATTTGTAAAAGAGTAGCCTAAAAGTTGGCGGTGGGTGATGATGACTAGCTGCCTTCCCTCTAGTCTTCATTGCTAAATGAGGGACGGCTAGCGCTGATAGCTCTCGTGTAGCTTTGCGCGACATTCGAAACAAAGCAAAAGCTGAACAAAGAAAGCAAAATGAAAATAGATAAACCCATGTAAACTAGTTTCACTAACTGATTCCCACAATATGTTAATAGGTTTTTGCTAGACAATCACTAATTGTCCACACAGTAAGGGATGCGAAAATGGTGCTCTTATTTACGTAAATGTTATTCTGAAAATATGTGTAGAGTCAAAGGGGGATAATTTCAATGAATATTAGGGTGCAAGGAAGAAAATGTGTGGAACAGCAGAGAGAAAAGCTGTTTATGACATTGTACACGAACGGTTTGATTTCCTAAGTCAGCTGGAAGATCTGTATGCATCTAACCTGTGCTCTGACACAGCATATCAGGTCAGCATACACAAGGCAGACTTCGAGTATATCTTTGGTAATGAATTAATACAGATTACTGTTACTGTGAAGCTTTACAAAGAAGATTACAGGGAAATATGTCAATAAAACTGTTCTTCTCCAAAGTTATGTTTTGAGAAAGATTTCAAATCAGTAATTCGAAATGTTAAAATTGTTATAAAAATGTACTTGGCACTGATGGTGTTCCATTACAGCGATGAAAGATCCCTTAACAAGATGAAGATCACAAATAACAGACCAAGAACAAGATGCATCATGATCGTCTCTCATGTTCTGTATTATTGAGTATCGAGTATGATTTGATACGCGAAGTGGATTTCAAGGTTGTGATTAATATATTTATATACTTTATGTACACTGTATATATTTATATACTTTATGTACACTGTATATATTTATATACTTTATGTACACTGTATATATTTATATACTTTATGTACACTGTGTATATTTATATACTTTATGTACACTGTGTATATTTATATACTTTATGTACACTGTATATCTTTATATACTTTATGTACACTGTGTATATTTATATACTTTATGTACACTGTATATATTTATATACTTTATGTACACTGTATATATTTATATACTTTATGTACACTGTCTATATTTATATACTTTATGTACACTGTGTATATTTATATACTTTATGTACACTGTATATATTTATATACTTTATGTACACTGTGTATATTTATATACTTTATGTACACTGCGTATATTTATATACTTTATGTACACTGTATATGTTTATATACTTTTATGTACACCGATCTATATTTATATACTTTTATGTACACTGTGTATATTTATATACTTTTTTTATGTACACTGTATATATTTATATACTTTTATGTACACTGTGTATATTTATATACTTTTTATGTACACTGCGTATATTTATATACTTTATGTACACTGTATATATTTATATACTTTATGTACACTGCGTATATTTATATACTTTATGTACACTGTGAAGTTTAAACTGTACGTTATAGTCGACATATCTTTTGTGATATACGAAACATTTGTTTTATTTTCTTACCAGTGCATACCAGTATGTAAATAAATGAAAAGAGAAATTACAATTTAGTAGATAAATTAAAGTTTACTAGGTACACCCACACACACACACACACATATATATATGAACAAAAACGTGTTTACTAGGTACACACATACACACACATATGAACAAACCGTGTTTGCTAGGTACACACACACACATACGTACATATATGTCAACAAAAACATGTTTATTAGGTACCCACACACACCTGGCCCGGCATAGCTATGCATGTTATGGCGTTCGACTCGTAATCTGAAGATCGCGGGTTCAAATCCCGGTCACACCAAACATGCTCGCCCTTTCAGCCGTGGGAGCGTTATAATGTGACGGTCAATCCCACTATTCGTTGGTAAAATAGTAGCCCAAGAGTTGGCGGTGGGTAGTGATGACTAGTTGCCTTCCCTCTAGTTTTGCACTAATAAATTAGGGACAGCTAGCACAGATAGCCCTCGAGTAGCTTTGCGCGAAATTCAAAAAACAAACAAACCCACACACACGAATATGTACATAAATAAACAACATGTTTACTAGGTACACACACACATATGCTCTTTTCCTGGACCTAAAATCAAACATTACTTAAGGAATGACCTGAAAGTTAGCCAGGTTTCGTTGTGTTGTTCAACTTTTCATAATGATGGGTAAAACAAAGGTGTATCTAACTGGCTAACTATCAGGTTACGTTGTGCTGTTCAACTTGCTATAATGATGGGTAAAACAGAGGTGTATCTAAGTGGCTAACTATCAGGTTACGTTATGTTGTTCAACTTGACATAATGATGGGTAAAACAAAGGTGTATCTAAGTGGCTTACTATCAGGTTACGTTATGTTGTTCAACTTGACGTAATGATGGGTAAAACAGAGGTGTATCTAACTGGCTAACTATCAGGTTACGTTGTGTTGTTCAACTTGACGTAATGATGGGTAAAACAGAGGTGTATCTAAGTGGCTAACTATCAGGTTACGTTATGTTGTTCAACTTGACGTAATGATGGGTAAAACAAAGGTGTATCTAAGTGGCTAACTATCAGGTTACGTTATGTTGTTCAACTTGACGTAATGATGGGTAAAACAAAGGTGTATCTAAGTGGCTAACTATCAGGTTACGTTATGTTGTTCAACTTGACGTAATGATGGGTAAAACAAAGGTGTATCTAACTGGCTAACTATCAGGTTACGTTGTGTTGTTCAACTTTTCATAATGATGGGTAAAACAGAGGTGTATCTAACTGGCTAACTATTAGGTTACGTTGTGTTATTCAACTTTTCATAATGATGGGTAAAACAGAGGTGTATCTAACTGGCTAACTATTAGGTTACGTTATGTTGTTCAACTTGACGTAATGATGGGTAAAACAGAGGTGTATCTAACTGGCTAACTATCAGATTACGTTGTGTTGTTCAACTTTTCATAATGATGGGTAAAACAGAGGTGTATCTAACTGGCTAACTATTAGGTTACGTTGTGTTATTCAACTTTCCATAATGATGGGTAAAACAAGGGTGTATCTACGTGGCTAACTATCAGGTTACGTTGTGTTGTTCAACTTTCCATAATGATGGGTAAAACAAAGGTGTATCTAACTGGCTAACTATCAGGTTACGTTGTGTTGATCAACTTGACATAATGATGGGTAAAACAAAGGTGTATCTAAGTGGCTAACTATCAGGTTACGTTATGTTGTTCAACTTGACGTAATGATGGGTAAAATAGAGGTGTATCTAAGTGGCTAACTATCAGGTTACGTTGTGTTGTTCAACTTGACGTAATGATGGGTAAAACAAAGGTGTATCTAAGTGGCTAACTATCAGGTTACGTTGTGTTGTTCAACTTGACGTAATGATGGGTAAAAGAGAGGTGTATCTAAGTGGCTAACTATCAGGTTACGTTATGTTGTTCAACTTGACGTAATGATGGGTAAAACAAAGGTGTATCTAAGTGGCTAACTATCAGATTACGTTGTGTTGTTCAACTTTTCATAATGATGGGTAAAACAGAGGTGTATCTAACTGGCTAACTATTAGGTTACGTTTTGTTATTCAACTTTCCATAATGATGGGTAAAACAAGGGTGTATCTACGTGGCTAACTATCAGGTTACGTTGTGTTGTTCAACTTTCCATAATGATGGGTAAAACAAAGGTGTATCTAACTGGCTAACTATCAGGTTACGTTGTGTTGATCAACTTGACATAATGATGGGTAAAACAAAGGTGTATCTAAGTGGCTAACTATCAGGTTACGTTATGTTGTTCAACTTGACGTAATGATGGGTAAAATAGAGGTGTATCTAAGTGGCTAACTATCAGGTTACGTTGTGTTGTTCAACTTGACGTAATGATGGGTAAAACAAAGGTGTATCTAAGTGGCTAACTATCAGGTTACGTTGTGTTGTTCAACTTGACGTAATGATGGGTAAAACAGAGGTGTATCTAAGTGGCTAACTATCAGGTTACGTTATGTTGTTCAACTTGACGTAATGATGGGTAAAACAAAGGTGTATCTAAGTGGCTAACTATCAGGTTACGTTATGTTGTTCAACTTGACGTAATGATGGGTAAAACAAAGGTGTATTTAACTGGCTAACTATCAGGTTACGTTGTGTTGTTCAACTTTCCATAATGATGCGTAAAACAAAGGTGTATCTAACTGGCTAACTATCAGATTACGTTGTGTTGTTCAACTTTCCATAATGATGCGTAAAACAAGGGTGTATCTAACTGGCTAACTATCAGGTTACGTTGTGTTGTTCAACTTTCCATAATGATGGGTAAAACAAAGGTGTATCTAACTGGCTAACTATCAGGTTACGTTGTGTTGATCAACTTGACATAATGATGGGTAAAACAAAGGTGTATCTAAGTGGCTAACTATCAGGTTACGTTATGTTGTTCAACTTGACGTAATGATGGGTAAAACAGAGGTGTATCTAAGTGGCTAACTATCAGGTTACGTTATGTTGTTCCACTTGACGTAATGATGGGTAAAACAAAGGTGTATCTAAGTGGCTAACTATCAGGTTACGTTATGTTGTTCAACTTGACATAATGATGGGTAAAACAAAGGTGTATTTAACTGGCTAACTATCAGGTTACGTTGTGTTGTTCAACTTTCCATAATGATGGGTAAAACAAAGGTGTATTTAACTGGCTAACTATCAGGTTACGTTGTGTTGTTCAACTTGACATAATGATATCTTGACTTTTTGTCAGTATACTCCAATAAACCGTAGCATGTTACAAAGTGTTACTCTTTAGTAAACAACATCAGCTTTAGGATCATAACCCTATTATTTGGAACAGACATGTGCTTCACAGAACCAACCAGTTCTTAAAAATATATATTGGTAGTTTCCCTCTAACACCAGTCTCTCTAAACAAGCCGTAGCGTGTAAGTAATGAAAGTTGTCAAAGACTTGTGTGAGGAACCAGTGGAGCTCTGTTAAATGTCTTTCTGGAAACTTGACATAACCAGTGTGTAATATGTGATGAGCTGTCTCTATTCCTAACATCTCAGTTCATACTGTATAGGCCTTGTTTTACATTGTCTGTGAAGACAAATTTGCAGATACTTGTAGTTTTTCAATGAATCTCTGAGCAGTGGACAAAATGAATATTCTCTGTTCATAAAATGTGTTTTGTTGCCGATTACAGTGACTGCTGTAGAGAAGCATATAAACTACTAGAGTGCTTGATAAAGTGTGCATTGTCATACACATGTGCAAACAAAAATACAAGCATATCAAGTTATACACATTAGAAATATTACATTGAGACCTACCAAGATGTTTTTAGCAAGTAATGGCATGGATATATCGTAATAAACATACACTAATGGAAACTAAGTGTTTTATTGACTTTTTGTAAAAATATTCTCAGCCAGGCAGACTGATGGGATATTTTAAATAAGCAAACAATATTACATTTTGGTTTATTTTATGTATATATTACGTTACGTGTAGAAACCACAAGCTGTATTCATATTTATATTCAATTGTGGCTACTGCAAACTAGCATTTTTCAAGTATGGTTTATACCTTAAGTCAAAATTGGGTTCTCATCTTTTGATTTCATAATGAATTTGGTTTATATCCGAGGGCCTGGCATGGCCAAGCGCGTAAGGCGTGTGACTCGTAATCCGAGGGTCGCGGGTTCGCGCCCGCGTCGCGCTAAACATGCTCGCCCTCCCAGCCGTGGGGGTGTATAATGTGACGGACAATCCCACTATTCGTTGGTAAAAGAGTAGCCCAAGAGTTGGCGGTGGGTGGTGATGACTAGCTGCCTTCCCTCTAGTCTTACACTGCTAAATTAGGGACGGCTAGCACAGATAGCCCTCGAGTAGCTTTGTGCGAAATTCCCAAACAAACAAATTATATCCGAGATCAAAACTAGGTTCATCATCTGCTTTCACACTACAACATTGTTCTATTACAATATGCAATTTTGAAACATGAACATTTTGTTTGTTGAAATTAAGCACAAAGTTTCACCTGTGGTGCTCTGCCCACCACAGGTATCAATATATAGTTTTAGAATATTTTAGCCTGCAGACATACCACTGAGCCACTGGGGACGCATGAAAATGCTGACTTTAAGTATAATATAAGAAGCCATCGTGAACGAGGTGAAGTCTTGTGATTTAAAATGTAATTGTTAAATGATTTAAATGGAAAATGAATACTGTCAAGAGGTAATGGTCAAACGTAAGATTAGCATGCCTGACCCTGGTCAGTTTGACAGTATATGATCTAAGAAATATCGGCTTCTTTCTTTCTTATAGAGCTGGGTATTGTCTTTGTTACATCTGTGTGGTAAGCTATAGATGAAGCTTATCTGTAGAATATATAGTGCATGTTCCAATCATGTAATGGAAACAAGAGCAGCTAGTAGTAGATGGTTGAATGTAAACCCAGAAGGGTTTTATAAGTGTCTAGTCTACAAGCATAACCAGATATTATGCACCCATTTAATATATGCACATGGCTGATACTTTGAATAATTATAATTCGCTGAAATACTGGTTCAGAAACTCATGTTTGCAAGTTTTAAAGACAAGGTTTGGTCATGAGTAGTTTCTCTTTGATTCACTAAATCTAAAAGATTCAAAGTGGTACTTCAAAAATCCTCACTTATTCCTCCACCAGTGACAGTGAGAAAATGGAATCCCGTGCCAATCTCGATGCATCACGGCTACTTCAGTATACACAAGACTTTGTCTTCACCAAGGTACATGTAGTTGTCATGAAGACTTAGTGTTTGACTTTTTCTGAATATAAACAAACTCATAAATTAAGATATATGGCTAGCATGGGAGACTTGAGATTTGGTGAAGGGATTGGTACTGTCGTCTCTTCAAGCTAATAAAGTCCTTGATTCCACTGAAATACCATGGACACACAGTTTCAGATCATCAGCATCAGTGCCAGGTGCCATGTGGCACAATGAAGATATCACTACACACGTGTTTGCATCTCTGAAGAGCATCTATACCCTAAGAAGACAAAGACACGGAATGGAACTTCTATTAAGGTGTCAAATACAATAAAGACGACAGTGATGCATGAAAATTTCACCTTCGTATACCATGACCAGTCATATGGTTAAAATATTCTAAGCTGGTATTCTCGCAATTGTACCACTGGCAAAAAGACCATGGGAGAAATCACCATCTTTAGTGGACAGATGATCACAAATTGATCCACATTATAATATATTCTGGTCCTCATATGACACTGCCAGTAGATAGAAACTGAATGGATGAAGGTAAGGTCTCTCCACAACAGGGAGGAAAATTAGCTAAGACGAGACATTGCGTACCTCAGGATGGCTGGTATTAATATTAATACTTTTATTGATAAGCGGAGAACAACGTTTCGACCTTTTATGTCATATTAAGGTTAGCAATGTGTTAATGCCCACACCAGCCGTCCTGAGACACATTTTTCTTCAAGTGGGTTTTTCGTCATCACAAACAAACAAACATTATCCCATAGTAATTTGAAGAGATTTGGAAGTTGCAAGACATTGTAGTTGAAACCAAGGAGGTCATGGTAAAAACATCTGTAGACAAGAGATCCACAGATGCTAATAAAAAATAACAGCAATATTGGAAGCTCTACGGGCAAAGTCAATGTTGAGCAAATCAAAGCTCCAATTACATTCAGGGTGAGTGTATATCCATGCATACGTATATAATAGCCACATGTCTGACCATCACACCCCATCTTATCTCAATGGTTTGTCGTAAAGAAAACTATATACATCAAAACACCTGTATTATCAATACTTTACAATTCCCAACGGGCCCGGCATGGCTAAGTGTGTTAAGGCATTCGATTCATAATCCAAAGGTCGCGGGTTCGAATCCAGGTTGCACCAAATATGATCGCCCTTTCAGCCGTGGGGACGTTATAATGTGACGATCAATCCCACTATTCTTTGGTAAAAGAGTAGCCCAAGAGTTGGCAGTGGGTGGTAATGACTAGCTGCCTTCCCTCTAGTCTTACTCTGCTAATTAGGGACGGCTAGCACAGATAGCCCTCGAGTAGTTTTGTGCGAAATTCAAAACAAGCAATTCTCGACATTTTATATGAACATTGGTCCATCAGGTTTGGTATGTGAGACATTTTGTATGAACATTGGTCCATCAGGTTTGGTATGCGAGACATTTTGTATGAACATTGGTCCGTCAGGTTTGGTATGTGAGGAAAAGAATGAGATTTCATCCATTAAACCATGAAGAGAAAATAAAAACACCACAGAGGGTTTGGTTTGTTTTGAATTTCGCGCAAAGCTACACAAGGGCTAACCGCGTTAGTTGTTCCTAATTTAGCAGTATAAGACTAGATGGAAGGCAGCTGGTCATCACCACCATCTCTAACTCTTTTTACCCACGAAGAGTGGGATTGACTGTCGCATTATAAAGCCCCCACGGCTGAAAGGGTAACCATATTTGGTGTGATGGGGATTCGAACCCGTGACTCTCAGATTACGAGTTAAATGCCTTAACCACCTGGCCATGCTGGATCCCACAGAGTAAAATGTTTGAGTATATATACGATTTATATTTACATTTAATCATGTTGACATTTTATACGAGCATATTATTGTATCATGTTAAACAAATTGAATATCTGCCCTACAGAAATGATAACTATTAACAAGTTCTCACTATGGGAATTGTTTTCATGAACTAAGTAAAATAACAGGAAACATCAGCATGCAGTAGAAACAAGGAATCCTCAATAACCTCGTTACGTTATACGGGATTAGGGAAAAGTAATCTTGGAGACCTTATTTCTTTGTTATTAGACATGTATTTGTATGCAAGGATAAGGCAAGTGCAACTTCATTACTCATCTGGATCCTTACCAGCATACCCTCAAATTCCTTTTGGTAGGATTAGAATAAATTAATATATACCTCAGGCATGGTTAGATATCTCAGTCGAAAGGGTTTGGCCTCCCAGAGTTCAAAACTGTAATTAGATCCTAAATCAGTCAAGAAATGGTGGACCTATGAACTAAACGTTCATACTTGAAGGCCCGGTATGGCGAAGCGTGTTAGGGCGTGTGATTCGTAATCTGAGGGTCGCGGGTTCGCATCCCCGTCGCGCCAAACATGCTTGCCCTCCCAGCCGTGGGGGCGATATAAAGTGACGGTCAATCCCACTATTCGTTGATAAAAGAGTAGCTCAAGAGTTGGCGATGGGTGGTGATGACTAGCTGCCTTCCCTCTAGTCTTACACTGCTAAATTAGGGACGGCTAGCGCAGATAGCCCTCGAGTAGCTTTGTGCGAAATTCAAAAACAAACAAACAATCGTAATTGAAAAAGTCAGAGCCGTTATGCCGCGGCTAAAAAGTCCGCTCGTTTACTTGTAGAAACTGAACACATTACATCAAAATCCAACCATTTTTGTCAGTATTGCAGTCTGTTCAGACTCCTTTGCTTGAATACAAACTTTAATTATATAGAATGTGAAAGGATATATGATATAATCCAAGTTTTATTTATTCATCACCACTTTCAGAAATCTCGCTGTTTAACCATTTCAATGGTCATCTGTTGGTATACTGTAGTTGCTATTACTGTATTTTACCTTGTGTGTTATTTTGTGTTTGTGCCAAAGATCTTTCACAGATGTGGAGGAAATAAGAATTTGAAACGTAAATTGATTTTAACGTCTGTTTCCGATTGGCCCTTACTTATGTTATTTCATCTGTGTAATTTTGTCAAACACCTAATTAAAGTAAAAGAATAATAGTGTCGCCTAACACAAGGGGCTACATCTGAGACACTGTGATAACTATGAAAGGTTTTGTAAAAAATCTTATAAGAGTTAGAATTTTATCATTTTAGCGTTTCATTACATTACTTGGGTTTATGAGGGTTTTACAGTATCAGCAAGTGGGCTTCTTTACACTTTGCACAGGACCTTCTATTGTAGCATACGTAATCTTTTTTTTTTTTTAAGAGTTGAACATGAATACTGAACTTCTTATTACTATCTAGTTCAGAGCAGTGATGTGGATGTTACTGGTTTTCTTATGTTTTTCCTTATTGGTGTGTTTATTACCCTTGAGAAAGTTGTCAACATCTCCAATCTTACATCTACATTACCCTTGAGAAAGTTGTCAACATCTCCAATCTTACATCTACACTACCCTTTAGAAAGTTGTCAACATGTCCAATCTCATATCTACATTACCCTTTAGAAAGTTGTCAACATCTCCAATCTTACATTTACACTACCCTTTAGAAAGTTGTCAACATGTCCAATCTTACATCTACATTACCCTTTAGAAAGTTGTCAACATCTCCAATCTTACATCTACATTACCCTTTAGAAAGTTGTCAACATTTTCAACCTTACATCTACATTACCCTTTAGAAAGTTGTCAACATGTCCAATCTTACATCTACATTACCATTTAGAAAGTTGTCAACATGTCCAATCTTACATCTACATTACCCTTGAGAAAGTTGTCAACACCTCCGATCTTACATCTACATTACCCTTTAGAAAGTTGTCAACATCTCCGATCTGACATCTACATTACAATCGAGAAAGTTGTCAACATCTCCAATCTCACATCTACATTACCCTTGAGAAAGTTGTCAACATTTCCAACCTTACATCTACATTACCCTTTAGAAAGTTGTCAACATGTCCAATCTTACATCTATATTACCCTTGAGAAAGTTGTCAACACCTCCGATCTTACATCTACATTACCCTTTAGAAAGTTGTCAACATGTCCAATCTTACATCTACATTACCCTTGAGAAAGTTGTCAACACCTCCGATCTTACATCTACATTACCCTTTAGAAAGTTGTCAACATCTCTCGATCTGACATCTACATTACAATCGAGAAAGTTGTCAACATCTCCAATCTCACATCTACATTACCCTTGAGAAAGTTGTCAACATTTCCAACCTTACATCTACATTACCCTTTAGAAAGTTGTCAACATGTCCAATCTTACATCTATATTACCCTTGAGAAAGTTGTCAACATCTCCAATCTTACATCTACACTACCCTTTAGAAAGTTGTCAACATGTCCAATCTTATATCTACATTACCCTTTAGAAAGTTGTCAACATCTCCAATCTTACATTTACACTACCCTTTAGAAAGTTGTCAACATGTCCAATCTTACATCTACATTACCCTTTAGAAAGTTGTCAACATCTCCAATCTTACATCTACATTACCCTTTAGAAAGTTGTCAACATTTTCAACCTTACATCTACATTACCCTTTAGAAAGTTGTCAACATGTCCAATCTTACATCTACATTACCATTTAGAAAGTTGTCAACATGTCCAATCTTACATCTACATTACCCTTGAGAAAGTTGTCAACACCTCCGATCTTACATCTACATTACCCTTTAGAAAGTTGTCAACATCTCCGATCTGACATCTACATTACAATCGAGAAAGTTGTCAACATCTCCAATCTCACATCTACATTACCCTTGAGAAAGTTGTCAACATTTCCAACCTTACATCTACATTACCCTTTAGAAAGTTGTCAACATGTCCAATCTTACATCTATATTACCCTTGAGAAAGTTGTCAACACCTCCGATCTTACATCTACATTACCCTTTAGAAAGTTGTCAACATGTCCAATCTTACATCTACATTACCCTTGAGAAAGTTGTCAACACCTCCGATCTTACATCTACATTACCCTTTAGAAAGTTGTCAACATCTCCGATCTGACATCTACATTACAATCGAGAAAGTTGTCAACATCTCCAATCTCACATCTACATTACCCTTGAGAAAGTTGTCAACATTTCCAACCTTACATCTACATTACCCTTTAGAAAGTTGTCAACATGTCCAATCTTACATCTATATTACCCTTGAGAAAGTTGTCAACACCTCCGATCTTACATCTACATTACCCTTTAGAAAGTTGTCAACATCTCCGATCTTACATCTACATTACCATCGAGAAAGTTGTCAACATCTCCAATCTTACATCTACATTACCCTTGAGAAAGTTGTCAACATGTCCAATCTTACATCTACATTACCCCTGAGAAAGTTGTCAACATCTCCAATCTTACATCTACATTACCCTTGAGAAAGTTGTCAACATGTCCAATCTTACATCTACATTACCCTTTAGAAAGTTGTCAACATCTCCAATCTTACATCTACATTACCTCCAACAGGAATGTATACCACGTACCAATGCATCATGGATTTCTTTTAAAGGAATTTCATTAGGACAAATCTGCTTTTCCTTTAGGAAACAAACAATTTTCAAAGTGCCAGAAGACATAGTCACTAATTTAGCACGAAGTTGAAAGTAATATTGGTAATCCATAAGTTTGAAACTTACTTACAGGATTAATAGTTTATACTAGAGACAGATCAGCTGCTATGGTGTTTTCAAAGATCCAACATGGCCAAAAGTCACACTAAGCTATGTAACTTGCCATGTTGGCTTGGTTACATCTCTACAAAGCAGCTAACATGTAGGAACTGACTATTACATGAGCAGGTCTAGACTAGAAGCATAAATACTATAGTACAAACATACAAGTAGTTCTGAACAGGACAGAAGCCTAATGTTTCAGTAGATGTAAGAAATACTTTAACCAACTGGTCATTCTCTCACAAAAGCACTTCCAGAGTTGAACACAGTATACAACATACAACACAGATTGTCTCTCTCCCAAGACTGTAAACCACATCAATTTATTTTCAGTAGAATATACAGTACTCCAGTAACACCTGATTAATGTTTCAGTTTGTTCTTTACTGTGACAATGTTTGTACATCCATATCGAGTCACCTTGACATCATCCAGTCTTGTCAGCATTACACAGAATATTATCATTCTTTCACTACTTAATTCAAGAGGTTCAGGTTAACGTCTAGTGTGACCTTTATGGCAATCCTTATTCTTTCTAAATATTCTGTAAAGTTCTGCTGAGTGAGTAATCTCTGGATGAGGATACAGAAGGTCTAATGGCATTTCTAAGTGTAATGTCCCGTAGCTTCATGGACTTTTAACCAATAAATTATAACTATCTTGATCCAACATTTTAGTATGCATATCCACAAAATTACCTAACTGATTTAACAGTGTATAATTGTAGCTATCAAACATACCATTAGAAGATGAATGAAAGGTTGTTATCCTGTTCTTTTTAATTCCAAAGATCTGATATATTTCACCAAATATAGTTTGTTCAAAGTTCAGATCCTCATCTGATTGAAGTTCAAAAGTCACACCAAATTTGCTTTTATTAAACTTTCTTGTTAGTTTTAAACTTTCTTGTTAGTTTGTGTTTCCTTATTAGAAACAACAAAACATTTTGACATTCCTGTAATATAATCAAATGTATCAGACATTCTTTGACAAATCTTTAAATTGACTTTAATGGTCTAATAAAACCACAACAAATATTAAAATATAAAATGTAAAAATAATTATGACACAATCTTTATATACAGGTTTCACACTTTATAAAACTTTTCAGCCTGAACTGAAATAGTATTATAATTATACAATGGAAGTATAAATCGTATTCAATAGAAAAGTTTACAACAGACAAATTAACTTGTGGAAACATGATGGTATAGTATTACAAACAACTTTACCTTCAACTACTAACTTTCTTCTTTAATATCAATGACTGTTGACTCCATCTGGATGTAATTTTTATCTTCATGTTTCTTTTGTTGTCACTATCACATCAATCATAAATAATTCCATATAAAGATATTAATAATCAACTATACACAGATCTGCACAACTTAATCATGTCTCATCTGATTCAATAAACTTTGAACAATAATATCATTTAGTAATAGTTACAGATCATTACAAACTATATTTCCAACACAGTAAACAAATTTGTTTTCTATAAACCGTAAAACTATATCATTTGTCTCCAAAGTGTATTCTTTGATCCATTTTTCAGTTATAATTACTTAAGAATTAATTTTCACTTATTGTAAAAAGTAAAGGTTCTCACTCTACGCATCACTTCCTGATATACCTATTCACCATTTATTGAAAACTGTTTATCACACAACGCAAAAGTGTAAAATTACAATCACGTATGTATTTTTTCATGTTTTCTTAAACTAGAATTTTTTACAAATAGTTTCCCACAAAAGTCACAACTGTAAGGTTTCTCTTCATTGTGTATTTGTTCATGATATCTTAAAGAACTGCTTGTTCTAAAGCCTTTCCCACACACTGCACAACAATAAGGTTTCTCTCCAGTGTGTGTTCTTTGATGTACTTTTAATTCCTCGTTCGTTCTGAAGTCTTTTCCACAAACATCACAACAGTAAGGTTTCTCCTTAAAGTGTATTCGTTCATGACTTTTTAAATTACCATTGGTTCCAAAGTGTTTTCCACAAACGTCACAACCATAACGTTTTTCCCCAGTATGTATTCTTTGATGTTGTTTTAATTCATTATTTGTTTTAAAGTCTTTTCCACAAATGTCACAACAGTATGGTTTCTCCTCTGTATGTCTTCTTTCGTGTCGTTTTAATTGACTACTTGTTTGAAACTGTTTTTGACAAACTGCACAACAATAATGTTTTTCCATAGTGTGTTTTTCTAGATGCACTTTTAAATCACTAGTTGATCTAAAGTATTTTCCACAACTTGAACAACAGTAAGGTTTCTCCCCAGTGTGTATTCTATGATGATATTTTAATGCATTATTTGTTCTGAACTGTTTTCCACACACTACACAACTGTAGGGTCTCTCCCCTGTATGTATTCGTTCATGAACTTTTAAGCTAAAATTACTTCTAAGTTGTTTCCCCGCAAACATCACAACTGAAAGGTTTCTCCCCAGTATGTATTCGTTCATGCCTTTTTTAAGTTACCATTACATCCAAATTGTTTTCCACAAGTTGCACAACTATATGGTTTTTCCCCATTATGTATTTCTTTGTTGTTTCTCAAACTTCTACCAAACCTAATGTGTCTACTACTAATTTCACATGTATACAGTTTCTTTCCACGTAGTATTCTCCTGTGTTGTTTCACATTATCAGATGTTACACTTCCCTTTCCACATGTTACATAACTGTATGTTTTTTCATCATCTTCATGTATATTAGGTTGTTTTATGTTACTTCCATTTAAATTTGTTTTTCCACAAACATCAATGTTTAATCTTGAAGATTTCACATCTTTAAATAGATCTTCTTGTTTTAAAAGATGATAATCAGGATAACTGCTTCCACAACAGGAGTTCACACAGGTCTTTATATCTGAAATAAAAATATCTGATACAACACACATAATTTAAACTAGTTCTATTGGTAGGTTAAAGTGTGTATGTAACATTATTTTATAAAACTACATTCAATCTTAATATTATTTGAATGTTAAATTTCCTAAGTAAATATTTTAAAATATCTGTTTGGTATGACAGTTTCCACTGTTTGGTGTGACAGTTTCCACTATTTGGTATGACAGTTTCCACTGTTTGGTGTGACAGTTTCCACTGTTTGGTGTGACAGTTTCCACTATTTGGTATGACAGTTTCCACTGTTTGGTGTGACAGTTTCCACATTTTTTCTCACCTTTCCTCTTTTCTTTAATTCCCAATTTTATATTTATCTTGTATGCTAACTATATACATTGTAATGATAATAAACATAGCTAGTAGCTAACTGATAAAGTACATGATGATTTACTGTAGTTATCAGCTATTTGACCACATTAATTCCAGATGTACAATGTTAAGCTACAGCTACAGATCATCATGGATATTTGTTGGAGAATATAGTGAGCATTTATAGTCTCTGTTTAAATAAATTCTAGTAATATAATGCACAGAAATAATCAAATAAATACCTAGACTAAGACATAGTCCCAACTAAGCATGTATAAAACTACCTGTAGAAGAACAGCTATTTCAAGTAAGGTATATACATCTAAATCACCAATTTAAATAAACCCTTGTGTATTTAAAAGTAATAAATCTACAAATGTGTAATAAAATTTACTGTTATGTGTACTGATTATCACTTCACACATAATGTAGAGGTTGGTTCCTTACTGACATTAACTGTAACGTGTACAAAACATTGATACATACACATTATGGCCATCTAGTGTTCATTTATAATTGGTTAGTAATTTCTGTTTTACCTTGTACTTAAGTTTTTTAACTCTTTCAGCACGGGCTCGATCCCTTGTAACCATTCTTTGTCTGTTATAGTTTTCATGATATAACTTTTAAATTAAAAATCATACTTTACAAAGAGTTTTCAGATTATCAGTAAACATTACAAGGTTTTCATATGTAAAATATCAGTTTTTTTACCAAATGTTTTTCTCATGGCTTTCCAATTTTTACATTCTGACCATAAAAAACCACCATAAAACAACCACCATAAAAAATATGCTTTTTTGCTCTAGAATGACTAAAAAGTATATGTCAAGAACAAATATTTATTCTGTATACATCAATACAGAAATATATTATTTTCATTTTATTAACCTTTCAGCCATGTCTGGCTAACATTACAAAAGTTACAATGATGAGGCCCATTTGCACATGTTATCTTATCCAATAATATAAAACTGACCTTTAGTCTTTGCAAAGTGGCCTGTTTTGGCTGTGTTTTAGTCGATTATTTTATAAAATACAGTCATATTTTAGTTATGATATATTATTTATGTACATACCTCAGTACTATTTATAAGTTTTTAAACTTATTTTTCTTAAAACACAGAACAGTAAATAATTAAGTATAGCTAATCATTATATCTATCACCTTTATACTTCTGTGCTACTTGCTGTAGATTGTTAAGCCTAATAAGATTTCACAAGTGGAATATGTGAAACAAAATTTTTTAAATGATTTATTTTTACATTTGAATATCAAAAACTAATAACTTACTATGAATACCACAGATCTGAGTTATGATTTTGTAAGATATTATAGACTTTTTATTTGAACATCTTACTTAAACCAGCAATACATTTAATGTACCACATGGCAAACAAAAATTGATGTTTAGGTGTGTGTTTTTAAATATTTACTCTCAAATTAAAAAACTAAATTATTTATAATACCAAAACTTTAAAATTTCAATTATAATCTACAAACCTATTGACCTTCATCAATCAAAGTTCAGTAAAATTTTGAACGTGAGCCAACAAATGTAGTAAGATGGACTTTGATCCATGCAAGGATGGTCAAAGGAACAACAGATATTTGTAACAAATCTAAGTACAAAGTGAAACTATAATATCATTTACACCAAAATTATGATGATGTTTTAGCTTACATAAAATGTAGAAAGAATAAATTACGTTTTCAATACCTTTACTGTACATTATTTAGTATTCTACAAAAGGTTTAGCTGTAATATAACGTTTTTATCATAGGATGGAAAGAATAAAAATAATAATTACAAACAGATTGTTTTTAGCAGAGTTTCTTCTCTTTCTAAGTCGAGCTTTGGTACATTTTTATATGTTTGTACAGTGTTAGCAGTCAAGAGTAAAGGTTCCAAAGTGTTTTGTAATGACAAGAAACCCACTTGAAGTAAAAATGTATCTCAGGACGGTTAATATGGGTATTAAAACTTTTATTAAAATAAAGCAGAGAACAATGTTTCGACCTTATGAGGACATTTTCTGTCTTGAGATATGTTTTAAAGTGTTGTTTGAACTAAATATTTAATGTTTTTTTGCCTGAATTTTCTTATTAGAGATATGTCAATTCTTTGTGATCCACCTTATTGTGGTTCATGATTATGATGCTATTTTCATAGTTTAACACTTCAGAAATACTTTCCTCCCAATTTTAAATATTTGTTAAAAAACATAAAATGGAACTAATATACCATGTTCAAGCAAAAGGTTTATGTTAGACTAAGTCTTCATTGTGGAGATATGATGATACAGTGTTACAACAAACTACTTTACTTTCAGTTCGTAATTGCAGGATTAATTTTAAAAGATCTCTCGTAACTGTAACAAGTTGAATATCACAAAATCTTCTAATGTTTTGTTTAAAACATGTTGACCAACATCAGTTCTTTAAAGTTCCTGTTCAAAAACCTAAATTTAAGTTAAATAAATAACTATAAATGTATAGATCTTGAAAGATTAAATATCTCATAAATATGTAGTTCTTTTATCAAGTTTGGGTTTTGTTTGGTTCCTTTTGAATTTCACATAAACCTATAGGATGACTATCTACACCAGCCATCCATAATTTAGCACAGATAGTCTACAAAGGACAGCTATTCAACACCACCCACCACCAATTCATGGGCTACACTTTTACCAATGATAAGAGATTTATCATCCCAATATAACACTCCAAAGGCTGAGAAAAGAAGAATGTTTGGTTACATAGATTCAAAGCCACAAAATATGAGTCGAGCTCCTTAACCAGCAGTCCAGCAAGCTTGAGACACATCTCTTCTACAAGATGCAGTGTAAGCAAGTGTTTCAACATAAAAAAAGTAAAAGACAGAGGGTTCATGACCACCACAAAGTCCTGGAACCTAAATGGTGTAAATATTGAGGAACTAAGTCATCACAATGTATTTTATATACAGATTGAAATATTAACCCATGGAAACCATTACTATTAAAGTCTATACATAAAGAACTACAATTATAAGAAAAACTGCAAAGCTAGAAAGTTTCCTTCCATTTCATTTTATGGAAATAATGACTGTTCACTACAGCCATTTCCACTAACTTACTAGTGACATATTTTGTTACTTGATCACTTCCTAACATTTCAGACAATAATTATTAAATAAAGGTGTAACATAAACACAATAAACACAGATCTAATACACAACAAATAATCTGTGTACATAGTTCAGTAACTTTTAAAAATTACCAAGTATCTAACATAGTCTTTTAAGTTACAATGAATTTACAGTTTGTAGGAGACATATATACATACCAGATGTACTTTCCAACCTAGATTCAGTACATTGTTGTAATTCAGTTTTCACACTGATAACACCATATTCTGAATTATCCAAATCATCATCACTGTTGACACTAAATTTTGAAATGACCTCATCTTTTGGTAGGTCATGAGGCTGTTCTGTTTTAACTGTGACAAAGATATCCTAAAATAAAACACATTCAACAGGTTAATATAAACATATACACATCATTTGCAGTGAACTAGTTTAAAATATGATGATAAAAGTCTACCATGTTATATATAACAAACAAAATTAAACCTATTTTGATCTTTTTTTCAATAAGTACAGAAACAAAGTTTATAGAATTTAAACAAAAGCTGTTTCATATGTGTTACGTATACTTTTAGAGAAACGTACAAGTAATGACGACAAGAAATATCTAATAACCTAACATTTTCTCAAGAAATACCTAAACAAAATAGTTGTATGAGAATAACCTACTGACAACAAAAATAAAATGACATGATGTATGTAAAACATCTTCCATTTTCTGATGTTTTTATTTTACTAAAGACCTTAATTCCAGATATTACATGACAGTAAAAATAACAAAACTAAGGACAGTTAATATTAATGATATAATGAGTACAGTGTAACATCTGTTCACAGCCATTATTAATAAAACAAGAAAAATGTGACATCTGTGGACATCTAATGCTTACAATACAATAAAAACAGTGTAACGAACAGTATGACTAACTTTTATTTTAATTATAAGTATTATGTACTAGTACACTTGAGTACAGTGATCATAGTCTCCAGTTAACTTTTCAAGTTTAGTTGTGTTTTATTGAATAAAATATTAAAATAATCTCTACAGTTTTATATCAGTTGTTAATAAAAACTATAAAAGTTCTAAACAAAAATTACCTCAGTTTTTTAATATTACAATACATGTAAGTCTAATGATTTGAAACACTTCAACACTGATTCTGTTTTAGTTACATACAGTCCAGAAAGACATCTCTTAAGTTTCATAACAGTTGTTAATAAAAACTGTAAAAGTTTCAAACAAAAATTACCTCAGTTTTTCCTTCATCACAGTTCTCTTGTCGTTCCTCTTTCACTATACCAAACTTTAAAATAGTTTGTAAACATCTTTGTTGTAATGAATCAGCTCCCCCTGTTGGTAGAAGTATAAATAGTGTTTATTTGTCTATAATAACACAATGTAAATCATGATTCACTACATTATACTGAAATACAACACAATGTGTTTAGATCAACAGATCTGGTGTACAATTTACTTTGTGATATACCAAACTTTAAAATAGTTTGTAAAGATCTTTGTTGTAATGAATCAGCTCCCCCTGTTGGTAGAAGTATAAATAGTGTTTATTTGTCTATAATAACACTGAATGTAAATCATGCTTCACTACATTATACTGAAATACAACACAATGTGTTTAGATCAACAGGTCTGGTGTATAATTTACTTTGTGATATATAGGTATCCTGACATCCATCTGAAAACTCTCTATTATCAGAAAGATACAAAACATAGTTTAAAACATCATGTGTAGAGTTAACTGTTAACTGAATAGGTCACATACAGTTACAGGGAAACTTTAACTTTCTGCTACAGCTACTAAAACACGTCATGCTGTCCTAACACGACAGATATGAAAGTAAATTTTATATTTTGTGAAATGCATGTCAAATTTGGAGACAATGAGAGAATCCACTTTTTACATGGTGTTCACTAGACTAAAGTGAATGTTAACCTTGATAAATGAACTTCTAATCTAAAAGTATCAATTCCTCAGGATAATAACAGTGATTATTTATTTTACAAAGTCTGAAATAAAAAATGGTTTGATTTTGTCATCAACCACATTGTAATACCATTGTTACTAAAAATAACCAAAACTAACCATATGGTACTTGAAGCCAAGCTATATAGACTACTAGGCCACGATAATTATAAGAAGCAAAATGTTTTGTTATATGGGTTATTACGTCTTTCATGACTACATTATGTTACATGTAGCTTTCTTTCCATGAGAATGAATGGAAACCTACAGAATGAATATCTGTATTACTCTAACATTATATTGCTACACTAGCAGAAAGAGCAAGCATGTTTGGAGACTGTTAAGTGGTCTAAAAACTAAACCATTACATGTTGCAAACATGGCTGTGTTCATATTTATAATGAACTATGATTAATGCAAACTAGTGTTTGTCAAAACGTATGATTTATACATGATATCCAAACACTGCAGATGTAGTGTAAATACTGAACTTTGTAATATTGTTAACATCATCTTACACACATGTAGTGTAAATATTGAACTTTGTAATATTGTTAACATCATCTTACACACATGTACTGTAAATACTGAACTTTGTAATATTGTTAACATCATCTTACACACATGTAGTGTAAATACTGAAGTTTGTGATATTGTTAACATCATCTTACACACATGTAGTGTAAATACTGAACTTTGTGATATTGTTAACATCATCTTACACACATGTAGTGTAAATACTGAACTTTGTGATATTGTTAACATCATCTTACACACATGTAGTGTAAATACTGAAGTTTGTGATATTGTTAACATCATCTTACACACATGTAGTGTAAATACTGAACTTTGTGATATTGTTAACATCATCTTACACACATGTAGTGTAAATACTGAACTTTGTAATATTGTTAACATCATCTTACACACATGTAGTGTAAATACTGAACTTTGTGATACTGTTAACATCATCTTACACATATGTAGTGTAAATACTGAACTTTGTGATATTGTTAACATCATCTTACACACATGTAGTGTA
Source organism: Tachypleus tridentatus (assembly GCF_004210375.1). NCBI lineage: Eukaryota > Metazoa > Arthropoda > Merostomata > Xiphosura > Limulidae > Tachypleus > Tachypleus tridentatus. The sequence goes on along the minus strand of NC_134833.1, from coordinate 166,045,449 downwards.
AATACTGAACTTTGTGATATTGTTAACATCATCTTACACACATGTAATGTAAATACTGAACTTTGTGATATTGTTAATATAATCTTACACATATGTAGTGTAAATACTGAACTTTGTGATATTGTTAACATCATCTTACACACATGTAGTGTAAATACTGAACTTTGTGATATTGTTAACATCATCTTACACACATGTAGTGTAAATACTGAACTTTGTAATATTGTTAACATCATCTTGCACACATGTAGTGTAAATACTGAAGTTTGTGATACTGTTAACATCATCTTACACACATGTAGTGTAAATACTGAACTTTGTAATATTGTTAACATCATCTTGCACACATGTAGTGTAAATACTGAAGTTTGTGATACTGTTAACATGATCTTACACACATGTAGTGTAAATACTGAGCTTTGTAATATTGTTAACATGATCTTACACATATGTAGTGTAAATACTGAACTTTGTGATATTGTTAATATAATCTTACACATATGTAGTGTAAATACTGAACTTTGTGATATTGTTAACATCATCTTATACACATGTAGTGTAAATACTGAACTTTGTGATATTGTTAACATCATCTTACACACATGTAGTGTAAATACTGAACTTTGTGATATTGTTAACATCATCTTACACATGTGTAGTGTAAATAATGAACTTTGTAACTGTTAATATCATCTTATACATATCTTTTAAATTTTTCTCATTATTTTTAATATTGTTGTTACTAGAAGATTAGACACTTCTAGATTTTTTCTGTCATGCGTTGTAAATATGTGAAAATAGAGAGAGCAAATGTGTTATTGAAAGTAAGACAGAGTTAATGAGGGATACAGATATAGACTGGTTTTGTAAATTTAGGCAATAAATTGTATAGTGGTAACATTTAAATTGTTATAATCACATACTGTATTGTAATAAGAAAGAATACAATATGACTTGTCAATTGAGTTCTAAAGTAAATGAAGCAGCCTATAAGTACTTTTGACATGAAAGATAATTACTTAAAGCTATGGATACAGCTGTGGTAGCTCACAAGGTAACATAAATGAAATTATCACTAATTGCATTGTAATAACAGAGTAGAGAAGAATATGTTTTAAAATAACTGAACCTAAGTGTTAAGAAATTTTCATGTACAATTTTCCTGTCATGAATATGTTAATTTAAGACAAATTGATTGTGTGTTGTCCAGTTGTTGTTGAAATTTACTGCCAATATGTCAAAGATACCTACTGTAAAACATTTTGGCCCTTATGAAATCCTGAGAGATTTTTGTCCTCAACTATTCTGAGAGAAGATGGATGAAAGGTTCTTGTCCTGCTCTTTCTGATTCCAATTACCCAATACATTTCAACAAACAAGTTAAAGTTTCAATCATAATTTAAGTTCCATATTCATACCAAATCTTGACACAAAGTCATTAAGTTTCCTTGATAGAGTTTCTGCTTTCTTGTTATCAACAGCACATACTTGTGACACTTTGGTGAAATAGTCATATGGATTATACATAATTTGGTTAACTTTCAAGTTCAGTTTCATGTGTAATAGAAAATAAACAAGTATTAAAATACTAAAGATATAAATAGTTATGACAATCTCCAGAGATTCACATTTTCTAAAAATTGTCAACCTGGAGTAAAACAGTAATAATAAAATGGTAGTATAAGATCACATTCAAAATAAAGGGTTAAAGTAGATAACTTCAGCTGAAAACAATATGATGGTATAGTGTTGTCAACCTGGAGTAAAACAGTAATGAAAACATAAAATGGAAGTATAAGATCAGATTCAACAGAAAGGGTTAGAGTAGATAACTTCAGCTGTAGACAATATGATGGTATAGTATTGTCAACCTGGAGTAAAACAGTGATGAAAACATAAAATGGAAGTATAAGATCAAATTCAACAGAAAGGGTTAGAGTAGATAACTTCAGCTGTAGACAATATGATGGTATAGTATTGTCAACCTGGAGTAAAATAGTAATGAAAACATAAAATGGAAGTATAAGATCAGATTCAACAGAAAAGGTTAGAGTAGATAACATCAGCTGTAGACAATATGATGGTATAGTGTTGTCAACCTGAAGTAAAACAGTGATGAAAACATAAAATGGAAGTATAAGATAACATTCAACAGAAAGGGTTAGAGTAGATAACTTCAGCTGTAGACAATATGATGGTATAGTGTTGTCAACCTGAAGTAAAAGAGTGATGAAAACATAAAATGGAAGTATAAGATCAGATTCAACAGAAAGGGTTAGAGTAGATAACTTCAGCTGCAGACAATATGATGGTATAGTATTGTCAACCTGGGGTAAAACAGTAATGAAGACATAAAATGGAAGTATAAGATCAGATTCAACAGAAAGGGTTAGAGTAGATAACTTCAGCTGTAGACAATATGATGGTATAGTATTGTCAACCTGAAGTAAAACAGTAATGAAAACATAAAATGGAAGTAAAAGATCAGATTTAACAGAAAGGGTTAGAGTAGATAACTTCAGCTGCAGACAATATGATGGTATAGTATTGTCAACCTGAAGTAAAACAGTAATGAAAACATAAAATGGAAGTATAAGATCAGATTCAACAAAAAGGGTTAGAGTAGACAACTGTTGCTGTAGACAATATGATGGTATAGTATTGTCAACCTGGAGTAAAACAGTAATGAAAACATAAAATGGAAGTATAAGATCACATTAAAAAAAAAGGGTCAGAGTATATAACTTCAGCTGTAGACAATATGATGGTACAGTATTGTCAACCTGGAGTAAAACAGTAATGAAAACATAAAATGGAAGTATAAGATCAGATTCAACAGAAAGGGTTAGAGTAGATAACTTCAGCTGTAGACAATATGATGGTATAGTATTGTCAACCTGGAGTAAAACAGTAATGAAACATAAAATGGAAGTATAAGATCAGATTCAACAAAAAGGGTTAGAGTAGATAACATCAGCTGTAGACAATATGATGGTATAGTATTGTCAACCTGAAGTAAAACAGTAATGAAAACATAAAATGAAAGTGTAAGATGACATTCAACAGAAAGGGTTAGAGTAGATAACTTCAGCTGTAAACAATATGACGGTATAGTATTGTCAACCTGAAGTAAAACAGTAATGAAAACATAAAATGGAAGTACAAGATCAGATTCAACAGAAAGGGTTAGAGTAAATAACTTCAGCTGTAGACAATATGATGGTATAGTATTGTCAACCTGGAGTAAAACAGTAATGAAAACATAAAATGGAAGTACAAGATCAGATTCAACAGAAAGGGTTAGAGTAGATAACTTCAGCTGTAGACAATATGATGGTATAGTATTGTCAACCTGGAGTAAAACAGTAATGAAAACATAAAATGGAAGTATAAGATCAGATTCAACAGAAAGGGTTAAAGTAGATAACTTCAGCTGCAGACAATATGATGGTACAGTATTGTCAACCTGGAGTAAAACAGTAATGAAAACATAAAATGTAAGTATAAGATCAGATTCAACAGAAAGGGTGAGAGTAGATAACTTCAGCTGTAGACAATATGATGGTATAGTATTTTCAACCTAGAGTAAAACAGTGATGAAAACATAAAATGGAAGAATAAGATCAGATTCAACAGAAAGGGTGAGAGTAGATAACTTCAGCTGTAGACAATATGATGGTATAGTATTTTCAATCTGGAGTAAAACAGTGATGAAAACATAAAAAGGAAGTATAAGATCAGATTCAACAGAAAGGGTGAGAGTAAATAACTTCAGCTGTAGACAATATGATGGTATAGTATTGTCAACCTGGAGTAAAACAGTGATGAAAACATAAAATGGAAGTATAAGATCAGATTCAACAGAAAGGGTTAGAGTAGATAACTTCAGCTATAGAAAATATGATGGTATAGTATTGTCAACCTGGAGTAAAACAGTAATGAAAACATAAAATGAAAGTATAAGATCAGATTCAACAGAAAGGGTTAGAGTAGATAACTTCAGCTGTAGACAATATGATGGTATAGTATTGTCAACCTGGAGTAAAACAGTAATGAAAACATAAAATGAAAGTATAAGATCAGATTCAACAGAAAGGGTTAGAGTAGATAACTTCAGCTGTAGACAATATGATGGTAGAGTATTGTCAACCTGAAGTAAAACAGTAATGAAAACATAAAATGAAAGTATAAGATGACATTCAACAGAAAGGGTTAGAGTAGATAACTTCAGCTGTAGAAAATATGATGGTATAGTATTGTCAACCTGGAGTAAAATAGTAATGAAAACATAAAATGAAAGTATAAGATCAGATTCAACAGAAAGGGTTAAAGTAGATAACTTCAGCTGCAGACAATATGATGGTATAGTATTGTCAACCTGAAGTAAAATAGTAATGAAAATATAAAATGAAAGTATAAGATCAGGTTCAACAGAAAGGGTTAGAGTAGATAATTTCAGCTGTAAACAATAAGATGGTATAGTATTGTCAACCTGAAGTAAAACAGTAATGAAAACATAAAATGAAAGTATAAGATGACATTCAACAAAAAGGGTTAGAGTAGATAACTTCAGCTGTAGACAATATGATGGTATAGTATTGTCAACCTGGAGTAAAACAGTAATGAAAACATAAAATGGAAGTATAAGATCAGATTCAACAGAAAGAGTTAGAGTAGATAACTTCAGCTGTAGACAATATGATGGTATAGTATTGTCAACCTGAAGTAAAACAGTAATGAAAACATAAAATGGAAGTATAAGATCAGATTCAACAGAAAGGGTTAGAGTAGATAACTTCAGCTGCAGACAATATGATGGTATAGTATTGTCAACCTGGGGTAAAACAGTAATGAAGACATAAAATGGAAGTATAAGATCAGATTCAACAGAAAGGGTTAGAGTAGATAACTTCCACTGTAGACAATATGATGGTATAGTATTGTCAACCTGAAGTAAAACAGTAATGAAAACATAAAATGGAAGTAAAAGATCAGATTCAACAGAAAGGGTTAGAGTAGATAACTTCAGCTGCAGACAATATGATGGTATAGTATTGTCAACCTGAAGTAAAACAGTAATGAAAACATAAAATGGAAGTATAAGATCAGATTCAACAGAAAGGGTTAAAGTAGATAACTTCAGCTGCAGACAATATGATGGTATAGTATTGTCAACCTGGAGTAAAACAGTAATGAAAACATAAAATGGAAGTATAAGATCAGATTCAACAGAAAGGGTGAGAGTAGATAACTTCAGCTGTAGACAATATGATGGTATAGTATTGTCAACCTGGAGTAAAACAGTGATGAAAACATAAAATGGAAGTATAAGATCAGATTCAACAGAAAGGGTGAGAGTAGATAACTTCAGCTGTAGACAATATGATGGTATAGTATTGTCAACCTGGAGTAAAACAGTGATGAAAACATAAAATGGAAGTATAAGATCAGATTCAACAGAAAGGGTGAGAGTAGATAACTTCAGCTGTAGACAATATGATGGTATAGTATTGTCAACCTGGAGTAAAACAGTGATGAAAACATAAAATGGAAGTATAAGATCAGATTCAACAGAAAAGGTTAGAGTAGATAACTTCAGCTGTAGACAATATGATGGTATAGTATTGTCAACCTGGAGTAAAACAGTAATGAAAACATAAAATGAAAGTATAAGATCAGATTCAACAGAAAGGGTTAGAGTAGATAACTTCAGCTGTAGACAATATGATGGTATAGTATTGTCAACCTGAGTAAAACAGTAATGAAAACATAAAATGAAAGTATAAGATCAGATTCAACAGAAAGGGTTAGAGTAGATAACTTCAGCTGCAGACAATATGATGGTATAGTATTGTCAACCTGAAGTAAAACAGTAATGAAAACATAAAATGAAAGTATAAGATCAGATTCAACAGAAAGGGTTAGAGTAGATAACTTCAGCTGTAGACAATATGATTGTATAGTATTGTCAACCTGAAGTAAAACAGTAATGAAAACATAAAATGAAAGAATAAGATGACATTCAACAGAAAGGGTTAGAGTAGATAACTTCAGCTGCAGACAATATGATGGTATAGTATTGTCAACCTGAAGTAAAACAGTAATGAAAATATAAAATGAAAGTATAAGATCAGATTCAACAGAAAGGGTTAGAGTAGATAATTTCAGCTGTAAACAATATGATGGTATAGTATTGTCAACCTGAAGTAAAACAGTAATGAAAACATAAAATGGAAGTATAAGATGAGATTCAACAGAAAGGGTTAGAGTAGATAACTTCAGCTGTAGACAATATGATGGTATAGTATTGTCAACCTGGAGTAAAACAGTAATGAAAACATAAAATGGAAGTATAAGATCAGATTCAACAGAAAGGGTTAGAGTAGATAACTTCAGCTGTAGACAATATGATGGTATAGTATTGTCAACCTGGAGTAAAACAGTAATGAAAACATAAAATGGAAGTATAAGATCAGATTCAACAGAAAGGGTTAGAGTAGATAACTTCAGCTGTAGACAATATGATGGTATAGTATTGTCAACCTGGAGTAAAACAGTAATGAAAACATAAAATGGAAGTATAAGATCAGATTCAACAAAAAGGGTTAGAGTAGATAACTTCAGCTGTAGACAATATGATGGTATAGTATTGTCAACCTGGAGTAAAACAGTAATGAAAACATAAAATGGAAGTATAAGATCAGATTCAACAGAAAGGGTTAGAGTAGATAACTTCAGCTGTAGACAATATGATGGTATAGTATTGTCAACCTGAAGTAAAACAGTAATGAAAACATAAAATGGAAGTATAAGATCAGATTCAACAGAAAGGGTTAGAGTAGATAACTTCAGCTGTAGACAATATGATGGTATAGTATTGTCAACCTGGAGTAAAACAGTAATGAAAACATAAAATGGAAGTATAAGATCAGATTCAACAGAAAGGGTTAGAGTAGATAACTTCAGCTGTAGACAATATGATGGTATAGTATTGTCAACCTGAAGTAAAACAGTAATGAAAACATAAAATGAAAGTATAAGATCAGATTCAACAGAAAGGGTTAGAGTAGATAACTTCAGCTGTAGACAATATGATGGTATAGTATTGTCAACCTGAAGTAAAACAGTAATGAAAACATAAAATGGAAGTATAAGATCAGATTCAACAGAAAGGGTTAGAGTAGATAACTTCAGCTGTAGACAATATGATGGTATAGTATTGTCAACCTGAAGTAAAACAGTAATGAAAACATAAAATGGAAGTATAAGATCAGATTCAACAGAAAGGGTTAGAGTAGATAACTTCAGCTGTAGACAATATGATGGTATAGTATTGTCAACCTGAGTAAAACAGTAATGAAAACATAAAATGGAAGTATAAGATCAGATTCAACAGAAAGGGTTAGAGTAGATAACTTCAGCTGTAGACAATATGATGGTATAGTATTGTCAACCTGGAGTAAAACAGTAATGAAAACATAAAATGGAAGTATAAGATCAGATTCAACAGAAAGGGTTAGAGTAGATAACTTCAGCTGTAGACAATATGATGGTATAGTATTGTCAACCTGGAGTAAAACAGTAATGAAAACATAAAATGGAAGTATAAGATCAGATTCAACAGAAAGGGTTAGAGTAGATAACTTCAGCTGTAGACAATATGATGGTATAGTATTGTCAACCTGGAGTAAAACAGTAATGAAAACATAAAATGGAAGTATAAGATCAGATTCAACAGAAAGGGTTAGAGTAGATAACTTCAGCTGTAGACAATATGATGGTATAGTATTGTCAACCTGAAGTAAAACAGTAATGAAAACATAAAATGGAAGTATAAGATCAGATTCAACAGAAAGGGTTAGAGTAGATAACTTCAGCTGTAGACAATATGATGGTATAGTATTGTCAACCTGGAAGTAAAACAGTAATGAAAACATAAAATGGAAGTATAAGATCAGATTCAACAGAAAGGGTTAGAGTAGATAACTTCAGCTGTAGACAATATGATGGTATAGTATTGTCAACCTGGAGTAAAACAGTAATGAAAACATAAAATGGAAGTATAAGATCAGATTCAACAGAAAGGGTTAGAGTAGATAACTTCAGCTGTAGACAATATGATGGTATAGTATTGTCAACCTGAAGTAAAACAGTAATGAAAACATAAAATGGAAGTATAAGATCAGATTCAACAGAAAGGGTTAGAGTAGATAACTTCAGCTGTAGACAATATGATGGTATAGTATTGTCAACCTGAGTAAAACAGTAATGAAAACATAAAATGGAAGTATAAGATCAGATTCAACAGAAAGGGTTAGAGTAGATAACTTCAGCTGTAGACAATATGATGGTATAGTATTGTCAACCTGGAGTAAAACAGTAATGAAAACATAAAATGGAAGTACAAGATCAGATTCAACAGAAAGGGTTAGAGTAGATAACTTCAGCTGTAGACAATATGATGGTATAGTATTGTCAACCTGGAGTAAAACAGTAATGAAAACATAAAATGGAAGTACAAGATCAGATTCAACAGAAAGGGTTAGAGTAGATAACTTTCAGCTGTAGACAATATGATGGTATAGTATTGTCAACCTGGAGTAAAACAGTAATGAAAACATAAAATGGAAGTATAAGATCAGATTCAACAGAAAGGGTTAGAGTAGATAACTTCAGCTGTAGACAATATGATGGTATAGTATTGTCAACCTGGAGTAAAACAGTAATGAAAACATAAAATGGAAGTATAAGATCAGATTCAACAGAAAGGGTTAGAGTAGATAACTTCAGCTGTAGACAATATGATGGTATAGTATTGTCAACCTGGAGTAAAACAGTAATGAAAACATAAAATGGAAGTATAAGATCAGATTCAACAGAAAGGGTTAGAGTAGATAACTTCAGCTGTAGACAATATGATGGTATAGTATTGTCAACCTGGAGTAAAACAGTAATGAAAACATAAAATGGAAGTATAAGATCAGATTCAACAGAAAGGGTTAGAGTAGATAACTTCAGCTGTAGACAATATGATGGTATAGTATTGTCAACCTGGAGTAAAACAGTAATGAAAACATAAAATGGAAGTATAAGATCAGATTCAACAGAAAGGGTTAGAGTAGATAACTTCAGCTGTAGACAATATGATGGTATAGTATTGTCAACCTGGAGTAAAACAGTAATGAAAACATAAAATGGAAGTATAAGATCAGATTCAACAGAAAGGGTGAGAGTAGATAACTTCAGCTGTAGACAATATGATGGTATAGTATTGTCAACCTGGAGTAAAACAGTAATGAAAACATAAAATGGAAGTATAAGATCAGATTCAACAGAAAGGGTTAGAGTAGATAACTTCAGCTGTAGACAATATGATGGTATAGTATTGTCAACCTGGAGTAAAACAGTAATGAAAACATAAAATGGAAGTATAAGATCAGATTCAACAGAAAGGGTTAGAGTAGATAACTTCAGCTGTAGACAATATGATGGTATAGTATTGTCAACCTGGAAGTAAAACAGTCAACAGAAAATGATAAAACATAAAATGGAAGTATAAGATCAGATTCAACAGAAAGGGTTAGAGTAGATAACTTCAGCTGTAGACAATATGATGGTATAGTATTGTCAACCTGGAGTAAAACAGTAATGAAAACATAAAATGGAAGTATAAGATCAGATTCAACAGAAAGGGTTAGAGTAGATAACTTCAGCTGTAGACAATATGATGGTATAGTATTGTCAACCTGAGTAAAACAGTAATGAAAACATAAAATGGAAGTATAAGATCAGATTCAACAGAAAGGGTTAGAGTAGATAACTTCAGCTGTAGACAATATGATGGTATAGTATTGTCAACCTGGAGTAAAACAGTAATGAAAACATAAAATGGAAGTATAAGATCAGATTCAACAGAAAGGGTTAGAGTAGATAACTTCAGCTGTAGACAATATGATGGTATAGTATTGTCAACCTGGAGTAAAACAGTAATGAAAACATAAAATGGAAGTATAAGATCAGATTCAACAGAAAGGGTTAGAGTAGATAACTTCAGCTGTAGACAATATGATGGTATAGTATTGTCAACCTGGAGTAAAACAGTAATGAAAACATAAAATGGAAGTATAAGATCAGATTCAACAGAAAGGGTTAGAGTAGATAACTTCAGCTGTAGACAATATGATGGTATAGTATTGTCAACCTGGAGTAAAACAGTAATGAAAACATAAAATGGAAGTATAAGATCAGATTCAACAGAAAGGGTGAGAGTAGATAACTTCAGCTGTAGACAATATGATGGTATAGTATTGTCAACCTGGAGTAAAACAGTGATGAAAACATAAAATGGAAGTATAAGATCAGATTCAACAGAAAGGGTGAGAGTAGATAACTTCAGCTGTAGACAATATGATGGTATAGTATTGTCAACCTGGAGTAAAACAGTGATGAAAACATAAAATGGAAGTATAAGATCAGATTCAACAGAAAGGGTTAGAGTAGATAACTTCAGCTGTAGACAATATGATGGTATAGTATTGTCAACCTGGAGTAAAACAGTAATGAAAACATAAAATGGAAGTATAAGATCAGATTCAACAGAAAGGGTTAGAGTAGATAACTTCAGCTGTAGACAATATGATGGTATAGTATTGTCAACCTGGAGTAAAACAGTGATGAAAACATAAAATGGAAGTATAAGATCAGATTCAACAGAAAGGGTTAGAGTAGATAACTTCAGCTGTAGACAATATGATGGTATAGTATTGTCAACCTGAAGTAAAACAGTAATGAAAACATAAAATGGAAGTATAAGATCAGATTCAACAGAAAGGGTTAGAGTAGATAACTTCAGCTGTAGACAATATGATGGTATAGTATTGTCAACCTGGAGTAAAACAGTAATGAAAACATAAAATGGAAGTATAAGATCAGATTCAACAGAAAGGGTTAGAGTAGATAACTTCAGCTGTAGACAATATGATGGTATAGTATTGTCAACCTGAAGTAAAACAGTAATGAAAACATAAAATGGAAGTATAAGATCAGATTCAACAGAAAGGGTTAGAGTAGATAACTTCAGCTGTAGACAATATGATGGTATAGTATTGTCAACCTGGAGTAAAACAGTAATGAAAACATAAAATGGAAGTATAAGATCAGATTCAACAGAAAGGGTTAGAGTAGATAACTTCAGCTGTAGACAATATGATGGTATAGTATTGTCAACCTGAAGTAAAACAGTAATGAAAACATAAAATGGAAGTATAAGATCAGATTCAACAGAAAGGGTTAGAGTAGATAACTTCAGCTGTAGACAATATGATGGTATAGTATTGTCAACCTGGAGTAAAACAGTAATGAAAACATAAAATGGAAGTATAAGATCAGATTCAACAGAAAGGGTTAGAGTAGATAACTTCAGCTGTAGACAATATGATGGTATAGTATTGTCAACCTGAAGTAAAACAGTAATGAAAACATAAAATGGAAGTATAAGATCAGATTCAACAGAAAGGGTTAGAGTAGATAACTTCAGCTGTAGACAATATGATGGTATAGTATTCTCAACCTGATATAAACAGTAATGAAAACATAAAATGGAAGTATAAGATCAGATTCAACAGAAAGGGTTAGAGTAGATAACTTCAGCTGTAGACAATATGATGGTATAGTATTGTCAACCTGAAGTAAAACAGTAATGAAAACATAAAATGGAAGTATAAGATCAGATTCAACAGAAAGGGTTAGAGTAGATAACTTCAGCTGTAGACAATATGATGGTATAGTATTGTCAACCTGAGTAAAACAGTAATGAAAACATAAAATGGAAGTATAAGATCAGATTCAACAGAAAGGGTTAGAGTAGATAACTTCAGCTGTAGACAATATGATGGTATAGTATTGTCAACCTGGAGTAAAACAGTAATGAAAACATAAAATGGAAGTATAAGATCAGATTCAACAGAAAGGGTTAGAGTAGATAACTTCAGCTGTAGACAATATGATGGTATAGTATTGTCAACCTGAAGTAAAACAGTAATGAAAACATAAAATGGAAGTATAAGATCAGATTCAACAGAAAGGGTTAGAGTAGATAACTTCAGCTGTAGACAATATGATGGTATAGTATTGTCAACCTGGAGTAAAACAGTAATGAAAACATAAAATGGAAGTATAAGATCAGATTCAACAGAAAGGGTTAGAGTACATAACTTCCGCTGTAGACAATATGATGGTATAGTATTGTCAACCTGAAGTAAAACAGTAGTGAAAACATAAAATGGAAGTAAAAGATCAGATTCAACAGAAAGGGTTAGAGTAGATAACTTCAGCTGTAGACAATATGATGGTATAGTATTGTCAACCTGGAGTAAAACAGTAATGAAAACATAAAATGGAAGTATAAGATCAGATTCAACAGAAAGGGTTAGAGTAGATAACTTCAGCTGTAGACAATATGATGGTATAGTATTGTCAACCTGGAGTAAAACAGTGATGAAAACATAAAATGGAAGTAAAAGATCAGATTCAACAGAAAGGGTTAGAGTAGATAACTTCAGCTGTAGACAATATGATGGTATAGTATTGTCAACCTGAGTAAAACAGTAATGAAAACATAAAATGGAAGTATAAGATCAGATTCAACAGAAAGGGTTAGAGTAGATAACTTCAGCTGTAGACAATATGATGGTATAGTATTGTCAACCTGAAGTAAAACAGTAATGAAAACATAAAATGGAAGTATAAGATCAGATTCAACAGAAAGGGTTAGAGTAGATAACTTCAGCTGCAGACAATATGATGGTACAGAAAAAAAAGTTTCTGATTTAAACTTCCATTTTAAGTTTGTAAGCCTTTCAAACTCCAAGTTAATAAAAACTGAGTTTAACCTACTTAGTTAGGTTTTAAACTACTGCACCAAACCAAGTTAAGTGTAAGATTTTGAAAATCTTGCAGTTCATATTGAGGTATCTCTTAATGTTGAATCTGACTCTAACAAAGAATAGGTGCTCTGAAATCAAACATCTTTGATTGGCTGTGCTGAAAATGGAAAGAGTACAAGGAGATAATGTCCATAAAAATAAAATTTAAATTGACAGTTTAATAATCACAAAAATGGATTAAGGCATGTATTTGAAAAACAAAATTATCACAATAAAACCAACAACTTTCAAAATTATACAGTTTTATACTTCTAAATATAGACCCAACCAAAACCTTTATCAATGTTAAATCTTTATTGAATAACAATACCTGCTTAACAAACACCAAGTACAGTTGTTAAGCATCATGAATTCTCACTTGGAACAATGGAATGGATATCCTAAACTACATGCAACAAATATCCCTATCAGACCTCTTGTTTCCTACACTGATGCTGCTACTAATAAAATAGCATATAAAGGCCAAAGTACCTCCAAAAATATGTTTTTAAACCTAAGTTTGGAATAAAAACTCTCTGGAGTCTGTAGAGAAAGTAAAAAATCCAAAGATATCCAATAACATAAAAACTGTTTCTTTTGGTATTCATAGTCTATGCACCATTACATCTGTTAGTGAATGTAAACAAACAGTAAGGATATAAAAGGTAAACCCTGTTCAAGCCCAGGAACTAGAAACAACAACTTGCCAAGATCCAATCCACTCCAAATTTAATGACTAAATATAGAAACAGAATGACAGTCTAGCTAAATATTTTCCACTTCTCTCCTCTGCTTGCAGAAGTCTTCATGAATAATTTAGAGAGGAAATTGTTTAGTAATGAAAATAATATAAAACGTTGAATGTTGATACAGATATCTTGATGTGATTTCTCTCTGGACATAATTCAAACATCAATAATTATGTAACTTTTATAAATTCACAAAACAAATTTATTTTGGAATTTGTTGACATGGAAACATTAATTTTCTGGATTAAAATATTAAATAACAGCATACATTCCTTCAAGATCCTCAGAAAACTGACTTATAGTGACACCATCATGCTTGCTTCTTCAAGACATCTAGTATCTCATAAACTTGCCATGTTCCATTGTTTGTTACACTGGCTTATTACCATACCCTTGTCATCTGAAGATTATAAAATTGAATTAAATACTATAAACAAAGTGTTGTTAACAATGGTTATACAACAAAATTAATTAACACATTGTTGTTTAAAAATTCAAAGCCATAAATTTAAAACTACTATATTCACATATTGTACCGAACACCAACAACAAGAAACAGTTAAAGATGAACTATACTGGAAACCTTCATACAACAATAGTGCTTCCTGATTAACAGGACAAGACTGCAACACTACATACACAGGTCAAACAGGATGTTTCAGACAAATGAGAATTAAAGAAAACTCTGGAAGCTGGACACTGAGGAAAATAGATTCAACCTTTATATCTCACCTCATTCAAACTAATACCAATTTCATCCAGGAAAAAAAAATTACAAAATTTACATACCTGTGAAACACAGGACAGACTGCAAAATATACATACCTGTGAAACACAGGACAGACTGCAAAATTTTATAAATAAACTGATGTCTAAAAACAAGTTCAGAAAAAGTTCAAAAGATCATTTCCAGTTCTTTGTTTAAACATTTGTATCGACCCTACTGCACAATATTTCAGTCTGTATCTGATGATGCTACTACTGGAGAAACCATGTTTATAATAAATGATGTGTTTGTTAACATCTTGTTTTTCCTCAATACTGTAATACACTAAATTAATCCTCACAATATACCTTCTGTTAAAATACCAACAAAATCTTTACATAAAGCACTAAAAAGATAATAAAAATTCTTTAGTTTGAAAGTTTCTTTCTCATTTCATAGTAAGAAGGACTGGTCTCTCCATCTATTTCCTCTTGATCATAATTTATATCTATTTTCAAAAGTTTTGACATTATATAATTCAAAATTATATTAAAAACATTAAATATATAAAAATTATGATATAAATTTCATATTTAATAATTTAGAAATACTTTCCTCTACATTTTAATCTATAGTGAGAACATAAAATGCAGGTAACATTTCATGTTTGAGAGAATCATTTACATTAGGCTAAGTCTAAATTAAACTATGGGAACATTGATGGCTACAAAAGTAATTTCTGGATAAATTTTAACAGTCTATTCTTATATATACACAAACTTCCACATATTTAAATGTTATTTTATCACTTATAACATTACACACAATAGTTACCAAGTACAGGTATAAACAACACAATAAACACAGATCTAATACACCACATATTAATACTGTGTACATAGTTCAGTAACTTTTAACAAACTACCAAGTATCTAACGTAGTGTTTTAAGTTACAATGAATTTACAGTTTGTAGGAGACATATGTACTTACCAGATGTACTTTCCAACCTAGATTCAGTACATTGTTGTAATTCAGTTTTCACACTAATAACACCATATTCTGAATTATCCAAATCATCATCACTGTTGACACTAAATTTTGAAATGACCTCATCTTTTGGTAGGTCATGAGGCTGTTCTGTTTTAACTGTGACAAAGATATCCTAAAATAAAACAACACATTCAACAGGTCAATATAAACAGCAACCAGTGGTATCACTAAAGTAAACACATAATATAATCTCCAGTTGATTAATTAAAAATATCATGACATAAATCTAATATTTAAAAATTAGTTATGTGTAACAAACAAAACTAAACTATTTTAATCTTTTTCAATAAGTCCAAAGACAAAGGAGATAAAATGTAGACAAAAGAAGTTTCATATCTGTTACATATACTTTAAAATATCATGATATCAATCTAACATCTTAAAGTGAGTTATGTGTAACAAATAAAAAAGACTACATCTAACTTACATTTTGTGTTTACTTCATTAGTTATAAGTATTATTTTATTACAAGTACACTTTAGACTGAATGTAGTGAATGAAATATTGTACCTGTTTTAAATAATATATTTATTTACTATAAAATAATAGATTGAAATAAAGCAAAACTAAACTATTTTAATCTTTACTCAATAAGTTCAAACCTAAAGATGTAAAAAATAGAGAGAACAGCAGTTTGATTTCTGTCAAACGTAGTTCTACATTAATATACAAGTCATGACAATAATTAAAATAGAAGATCTAGTGACCTGACATTTTTGTCATCTAAATAATTACACAAAAACCATACTTGGTTTAATAATAATATAATACTGTAAATAAAGAGATGTTATTTTTATGTAAAATATCTTCCATTTTCTATATCCTGATTTATACTTTTATGTCAAGAAATGATACTATGGACCTGACTCCAGATATTGCAGTAAATATAAAAAATTAGATGTACAACCTATAGACAGTTAACACTAATACTATTATGATAGAAAAAGTAGAACAAAAAATCTATCATTTATACTACAATAAGAACAGTGTAGCAACTGTTTGATAGAAACATTAATATTATAATATTATTTATATTACAAAAAGAACAGTGTAGCAACTGTTTGATAGAAACATTAATATTATAATATTATTCATGCTAGAATAAGAACAGTGTAGCAACTGTTTGATAGAAACATTAATATTATAATATTATTTATACTACAATAAGAACAGTGTAGCAACTGTTTGATAGAAACATTAATATTATAATATTATTTATAGTACAATAAGAACAGTGTAGCAACTGTTTGATAGAAACATTAATATTATATTATTTATACTACAATAAGAACAGTGTAGCAACTGTTTGATAGAAACATTAATATTATAATATTATTTATACTACAATAAGAACAGTGTAGCAACTGTTTGATAGAAACATTAATATTATAATATTATTTATACTACAATAAAAACAGTGTAGCAACTGTTTGATAGAAACATTAATATTATTATATTATTCAAAATACAATAAGGACAGTGTAGCAACTGTTTGATAGAAACATTAATATTATAATATTATTCATATTACAATAAGAACAGTGTAGCAACTGTTTGATAGAAACATTAATATTATAATATTATTCATATTACAATAAGAACAGTGTAGCAACTGTTTGATAGAAACATTAATATTATAATATTATTTATACTACAATAAGAACAGTGTAGCAACTGTTTGATAGAAACATTAATATTATAATATTATTTATACTACAATAAGAACAGTGTAGCAACTGTTTGATAGAAACATTAATATTATAATATTATTCATACTACAATAAGAACAGTGTAGCAACTGTTTGATAGAAACATTAATATTATAATATTATTTATACTACAATAAGAACAGTGTAGCAACTGTTTCATAGAAACATTAATATTATAATATTATTCATACTACAATAAGAACAGTGTAGCAACTGTTTGATAGAAACATTAATATTATAATATTATTTATACTACAATAAAAACAGTGTAGCAACTGTTTCATAGAAACATTAATATTATAATATTATTTATGCTACAATAAGAACAGTGTAGCAACTGTTTGATAGAAACATTAATATTATAATATTATTCATGCTACAATAAGAACAGTGTAGCAACTGTTTGATAGAAACATTAATATTATAATATTATTCATACTACAATAAGAACAGTGTAGCAACTGTTTGATAGAAACATTAATATTATAATATTATTCATACTACAATAAGAACAGTGTAGCAACTGTTTGATAGAAACATTAATATTATAATATTATTTATACTACAATAAAAACAGTGTAGCAACTGTTTGATAGAAACATTAATATTATTATATTATTCAAAATACAATAAGGACAGTGTAGCAACTGTTTGATAGAAACATTAATATTATAATATTATTCATATTACAATAAGAACAGTGTAGCAACTGTTTGATAGAAACATTAATATTATAATATTATTCATATTACAATAAGAACAGTGCAGCAACTGTTTGATAGAAACATTAATATTATAATATTATTTATACTACAATAAGAACAGTGTAGCAACTGTTTGATAGAAACATTAATATTATAATATTATTTATACTACAATAAGAACAGTGTAGCAACTGTTTGATAGAAACATTAATATTATAATATTATTCATACTACAATAAGAACAGTGTAGCAACTGTTTGATAGAAACATTAATATTATAATATTATTTATACTACAATAAGAACAGTGTAGCAACTGTTTCATAGAAACATTAATATTATAATATTATTCATACTACAATAAGAACAGTGTAGCAACTGTTTCATAGAAACATTAATATTATAATATTATTTATGCTACAATAAGAACAGTGTAGCAACTGTTTGATAGAAACATTAATATTATAATATTATTCATGCTAGAATAAGAACAGTGTAGCAACTGTTTGATAGAAACATTAATGCTATAATATTATTCATACTACAATAAGAACAGTGTAGCAACTGTTTGATAGAAACATTAATACTATAATATTATTCATACTACAATAAGAACAGTGTAGCAACTGTTTGATAGAAACATTAATATTATAATATTATTTATACTACAATAAGAACAGTGTAGCAACTGTTTGATAGAAACATTAATATTATAATATTATTCATGCAACAATAAGAACAGTGTAGCAACTGTTTGATAGAAACATTAATATTATAATATTATTCATACTACAATAAGAACAGTGTAGCAACTGTTTGATAGAAACATTAATATTATAATATTATTCATACTACAATAAGAACAGTGTAGCAACTGTTTGATAGAAACATTAATATTATAATATTATTCATGCTAGAATAAGAACAGTGTAGCAACTGTTTGATAGAAACATTAATATTATAATATTATTTATACTACAATAAGAACAGTGTAGCAACTGTTTGATAGAAACATTAATATTATAATGTGTCTGATGATTTAAAACACTTCAACAATCTGTTTTAGTTACATACAGTCCAGAAAGACATCTCTTCAGTTTTATAAGAGTTGTTAATAAAAACTATAAAAGTTTTAAACAAAAATTACCTCAGGTTTTCCTTCATTACAGTTCTCTTGTTGTTCCTCTTTCACTATACCAAACTTTAAAATAGTTTGTAAAGATCTTTGTTGTAATAAATCAGCTCCCCCTGTTGGTAGAAGTATAAATAGTGTTTATTTGTCTATAATAACACTGAAGATAAATCATGCTTCACTACATTATACTGAAATACAACACAATGTGTTTAGATCAACAGATCTGGTGTACAATTTACTTTGTGATATATAGGTATCCTGACATTCACAAGAAAACTATTATCAAAAATATGCAAAATATAATATGTACAAGGACCCTAGGAGAAGGATACATACATCAGGAAACCACTATTAGATCTGTCAAAATGGAGAACCCAACACTTCATGGTAATGATTCTAGGTAGTATGAGGGACAACAGGAAACCATGATTGGACCTGTCAAAGTGAAGAACCCAGCACTCCATGGTAATGTTTCTAGGTAGTATGAGGGAGAACAGGAAGCCATGATTGGACCTGTCAAAGTGAAGAACCCAGCACTTCATGGTAATGATTCTAGGTAGTATGAGGGACAACAGGAAACCATGATTGGACCTGTCAAAGTGAAGAACCCAACACTTCATGGTAATGTTTCTAGGTAGTATGAGGGACAACAGGAAGCCATGATTGGACCTGTCAAAGTAAAGAACCCAGCACTTCATGGTAATGTTTCTAAGTAGTATGAGGGACAACAGGAAGCCATGATTGGACCTGTCAAAGTGAAGAACCCAGCACTTCATGGTAATGTTTCTAGGTAGTATGAGGGACAACAGGAAGCCATGATTGGACCTGTCAAAGTGAAGAACCCAGCACTTCAAGGTAATGTATCTCAGAACGACTGGTGTAGGTATTAACACTTTTACGGATAAGGAGAGAACAATGTTTAACCTTCCTACATCATCTTCAGGTTAAGAAAGACAGTGTTTAAATGTGCCCGTTGATGGACAAGTCTTAGGGACGAGAGTATAAATGGTACCGAACTGCAGGGGGCGTTGCAGTTAAATGTTAGGTTATTAATTAGTATAGGTATAAAGGTGCTCCTTTATATTGGTTTAATTTTGGTTTTAGTTGCTGTATAAGTAGAGCTTCTTTGATTTTGCATTTGTTTATATTTATTTCCCTACTTAATATCTGGGTGTTTTCTATGGTTATGTTGTATTTATTTGATTGTTGTGTTCAAAAACGTGTGAAGATGATTTTTGTGTTCTTTGAATCTAGTTTCAATTTTTCTGCTTGTTTCTCCAATATAGTTGTTGCATTGTATTTTATAAATTATGTTGGTGCTGTGTTTGTCAGTGTAGTTTTTACATAGTATGGACTTGTACCTGGTTTTTGAATAAATTTGATGTTTACTTGAATGTTGTGTTTTGTTAAATTTTTTTTCCAAATGTTGGTTATTTTTCAGCTGATGTTGGGAACATATTAGTTGCAGCAGTATAAGGTTCTGTTGTTTGTTGTATCTTGGGATTTATTGTTGTTTGTTGTTGGTTTAGTTGTGTGCATATAATGTTTTCCTTCTTTTTTTGAGGAAATTTGTTGATGAAGTGTTGTTTTATTCTGTTGATTTTATCGTTAATTTTATCAGGTAAACATAGTTTTGTGGCTGTGGTTATTTGGTTTCTTAATATGTTGAGTACTTGTTTTGTTTCATGTGCTGAGTCCCAAGGAATGTATAATCCAGTATGGGTGACTTTTCTGTAGATTTCTGTTTTGAATTATCACATGATAATGTTTCTAACCAGTATCAGAGGCAACAGGAAAGCAACCAATCAGTGGGCCAATGCATATGATACATTCTTAACACTGTTTTAACTTTTATTGCTACCAATTATAAATTTAAATAATTAGAGTACAGTGTCTTCCTTAAGAACACAATGAATGGAGCCAAAAGTCTCAAACTTACAACATATCTTGAGATAGATAATTAGTGATATCTGGTAATCAATCAATCATCATGTTCAATTAATCAAATGTTTCTCTAACCATAGTGCATACAAGGAATTAAAAGAAACAAAGAGTTAGGGACAGGTGCTGCCAGAAAGTGTCCTTCCTTCTAATGTCAACATTTTAAAAACCAGCCCATTATTTAACATTGCACTTAAACATATATGACTATAAACAGTAATATTATAGATACTCAGGCACTTAAAATAATAAAAACCAGTGACAAATGAGACTAAAATGTTAATTGAATATATTCATGACAAGAAATCATATTTTGATTGATCAACTTAAAACAGTATTAATTTAAAATACTGGGCCATGGTGCTTACTAGAGGCCAGATGAAATAAAATGGTTTTAGCCTTTAAAGAATCAGCAACAGTAAATGTTACATCTCTTTGTACATCCATAAAATACTAAATCTGAGTCTTCACCCTGTGGGAAAAACCAGCACATTCAAAAAAAGGAATCTCTTAGAGGTTCATTATATTAGAAACATGAGTTATATAAATGTGAGTATGATGAAAATGAAACCATCAAATATCAAAATCTATCTCATAAAAGATGAATTTGACAACAGAAATTTCTTTGAAATATAGAGTTCTGGGTTATTTAATATGGATAGAGTACTAAAGAGATGATGGATAAGTGGTTTTATTTGTAAAGTGTGAGGCACATCCTGTTGAACTTGAGGATATCGAACATATTAGCAAGGAGATTGACTTCAGTTGCCACTGACGAGAGTCAGCTGTCAGTATGATATACAGTGTAGATTTTGTTGTTATAGAATACCTGGACAGGCACCACTCACCACAGAGTACATCCCAAAAGATCAGTTTGAAGCATGTAAGAAGAGAAAGCATAAATAAAAACTTACCCAGTGTCATAATCACACTGAAGTCTGAAGTATAGGAACAAGCAGGAGCTGATACCCAAAGGATGCAGAAACTGTGTTGTGATTGATACAATAAGAGACAACTGTTAGCTTGGTGGTCAACATGCTTGACCAGAGAATCTCCTCCAAAGACTGACTGAGATAGGAGATAAGGGAAAAGGTGAATTGTATGTGAGGTAAAAACAGAAGAATGGAAGATGGGAAGGGAATAAGAGGAACAAGCCAACAAGAAGAAACAATGAATCCAACTGAGAAGGGTAAAGGGAGAAAGATCCTGAGAGAAAGAAGTAGCCTGGGAATAAACAGCCCTGGGAACCCTTGAAAAAAGCTATGCAGGCAATATAATAAAAAAAAATATGCACCATGCACAGAATTCTATTCAGATAAATACAAAGGTAAAAAGAGAAAGAGCAGGAAGGTAAAAGGAGGAGTTACCCTTATGAGCTGACAAGGTTGACTGACAGTAGGAATGGAATGACCCACAGAAAGCAGAAGGCAAGTAGAGTGGTATATTGTATGACAATAACATCTTGAACTGCAATAAGTGGATGCAGAGGAGGTCAATGTATCTGGTTAAAAGATGGAACAAATGGGTAAGGACAGGGGAAAGAAATACCCTGTGGTCATAAAGAATGAATTGAATAAACCAAAGAAATTGGCACTCGACACAAGAGACTCCAGCTCCCTGCCAATTAGATCAGAAAATATAAGCATGAAGTACAGGAGGCAGAACTGGCCACTGTGGTCATGAAGGAAATTGGTGAATAAGGGGAGAGGGAAGGAAAACAACCATAACATGAGCAAGCAAGAAATGATGGTCCAGCAGGGCCCATAAGGAGCAATCAGAAGAATCATGCATTGAGTTGTATGAACAAAGTAAACTACCTGAAGAAGTAATCAGATCGAAGGATTAAAAAAGGAAACTGGTTTGATCAAACTTGGGTGAAGGCAGCCATACCAAAAACGTAAGGATGAGAAATAAGAGATCACAACAAGGATACCTGATGATTGAAAGAGTTTGTGAATGCATCAATATGAGGGGTACACCACCAACTTAAAAGCCACCAAAAGCAAGGGAATAAAAGGATCACTCCATCAAGTAAACCCGGTCTAGATAATAAAGACAAACTACCACCCAGATAAAAACACCCAATACGTGATACATCATCAAATGAAAGTGGTTGGTTGGTTGGCATTTATTGGTGCAGAGCAACTAGGCTATTTTTGCCAAACAACCAGTGTAAAAAAGTAAAAATAAAAGTAAAATTATTAAATTATGCAAAATGGAATCATGTTAAAGCAAAACAGTGCAATTTTTGAATTAAAAACTTAAATAGAGTTAAAAATGTAAAAACACAACTGAAGTGGACTGTTACCATTGCCAATAACAGTGTCCAACATCAAGGGTGAACTCACGGTAAATATATGTTTAAAATGGTGTCACTGCTCACAGTTGTAACAATGGCATGACAGCAAAATGTGGACTATTGTGATTTGACTGTCACACAGACTACACACTGGTGCATCAGTCCCAGATAAAAGAAAACGGTGAGTTAAAAACTGTGGCCAGTGTTTAGCCTATGCAGGACAACTTCCTTCTTCCTATTCTTAAAGAAGCAAGATGGCCAAAGAGCAACAGAAGGTTTGATCTGGAAAAGCTTATTATCATGTTACTCATTTAAAGTCAGCTGCTAACTGTCACAGAGCCAAGCACTGAATACAGGACCATAGTCCATGTATGATGGTACAGCCACAGTTGTGACAATACCAAAACAGACAGACTTAGCTGCGTTGTCAACAAGCTCTTTCCTGCATATACCGATGTGGCCTGGTGAACGGGAACAGGGTGAGAACTAATGTTAAGTGATTCAAGGACCAGTGGAAAACTGAGTCAGTATAAATAGTGCAGTTTGTGTACTGCATAGCTTCTATGTAATCCAGGGCAAGAGAAATGGCAAAGAATTAAGCAGTAAATACCAAAACTGTCAAGGTGATTCTGTGTGCAACCACCAAACTACAACAAACCATGGCAAAGCCCACAGAGTCACCTGATTTCAAATTATATGTATAATTAGGAATGGAAGGATGGTTCAAATGATGTTAAACAAATATAAGGCAGTATTTCCAATCAGTCACATTTGGAGACAGTAATAAATCATGGCTGGATGAGCTGACCAGTGTATACAGCAATGTTATCCAAGGACAGGCCCAAATCATCCAACTGCACCTGGATACAAAGGCCAAATGAAAAAATGGTAGGCAATCTATTTTGAAAAAGTATGGCCCACTGAGGAAGGTTGGTTGGTTGGTGTTTTATGGCACAAAGCAGCCAGGCTATCTGCACCAAACATCTAGTAAAAAATTAAACTAAATTTAGTAAAATCCATAAAAAGAAATTAAGATAAAACAAAATAAAGTTTAAAAAACATAAATAGCATAAAACCAATGTTTACATCTAGTCTACAGCAGTAAAAGAAAAACTACAGTAATACAAATTCTATAGCATAATTGAAATTATCATAGCTCACCAGGAAGACTAACACCTAAATACAAAAACCACCATCAGTCACCTGAAGTTGGCCTTTCCAGTCCTGGTTCCAAGTTATGTGACATTATGGCCATTTTCAAAAAGTTATAAAAAATTTAAGACTTGAAGCAAAATTTTAATTATAGCTCTCCAGGATGATTAACGGGTAGTTCAAACAGCAGCGTTAGTCACCTGAAGTTAGCCTTTACAGTCCTGGTTTCGAGTTATTTGATGTTATGGCCATTTTCTAATTTCAAATTGAATTAGATGGACTTTGATTCTTAAAAGGGAATCACATTAAAAAGGCCTAATGTATAAATTAAAAACTTAAACAGCATTAAAAAGATTAATGGACTTTAAAAAACTAAAAACATTTCCAAGGTGGACAGTGTCACCATCACCAATAACACTGTCTAACATTATAGATAAACCCTGGGACAGAACATGTTTAAAATGGTGCCATCATTGAGTCATAACAACAGCAAGACAGTAAAATGTGGCTTATTGTAACCTAAGTGTTACACAGACAACACATTGATGCATCAGTACCAGATAAAAAAAAAACGAGTTAAAAAACTGTGACCAATGTGTAGACTAGTTAGAAAAACTTCCTCTTTCCCATCCTTATGACCAAAGTTCAATATAGGGTTTTATTTGGGAAAGCTTGTTTTCACATTGGTGAATCCTTGAATACAGGACTATAGTCTGTGTACAGAACAAGCACAGCAGTGACAGTGCCAGAGCAGACAGATTTAGCTGCGGTGTTGGTGAGCTCATTCCTGCGAATACTAACATGACCCAGTATCCAGGAAAACTGGATAGAAGTATATGTTACAGAGAAATGGGCCAGTCAGTTTGGAATATCGGCGAGAACAGGGTGTGAACTAATGTCAAGTGATTCCAGGACCAGAAAAGAACTAGGTAAGAAAGTATAAATAGTGTAGTTTGTGTTCTGCTTAGCTTCTATGTGATCCAGGGTAAGAGAAATGGCACACATTTCACCAGTGAACACAGAAGCTGTAGAGGGATTCTGCGTGCAACCACCAAACCACAACAAACCATGGCAGAGCCTACACAGTTACCTGATTTGGAACCATCTGTATAAATAGGAATGGAAAGATGGTTCAAAAGAAGTTCACAAATAACAGATAGTGTTTCCAATCAGGATTGTCTGCTTTTCTCAGATGGCTTAAAGATAGGTCACATTTGGGAATTGTAAAAAGCCATGGTTGGATGGGCTAACCAGGGATACAGCAACGTTATCCAAGGACAGACCCAATTCACCCAGCTGCACCTGGATATGAAGGCTAAAAGGAGTAATGGCAGATTGTCTGTTCTGAAAAAGTATGGCCCACCGAGGAAGGAAAGCATAACCCGAGATGGGATGCATTGATAAGGAATGAAGTTTCAAAGGTGCAAAGAAGGTTCACAAGACTCTATGTATAAGCTCTGAACTGGGGAAGGGGCAGATAGCCCCAGTGCAAAACCAAAGTCCTTGATGATGAATGGGGTCCAGCATCTTTAATGCCAAGGTCCTGGCAGAGCCATAGACCAGTGATTCATAGTCGAGTTTCAATCGATTAAGAGCACAATACATCTTTAGAATAGAACATCCATCCACTCCCCAAGTGGTGGAAGAGAGAACACACAGGATGTTCAGTGCTCTTGTACATTTGACATGTAGCTGCTTCATATGTGGTATAAAGGTCAGCTTATGGTCAAAAATAAGCCCCAAGAACTTTGTCTCATAGACCACAGGCAGCACAACTTCACCAAATCAGAGTTCAAGATCAGGGTGAATACCCCGTTGGCAGCAAAAATGCATGCAAATGGTTTCAGAGAGAGAGAAGTTAAAGCCATTTGGTGTGGTTCACTTCAGTAAATGAGTGAGAGTAGTCTGTAGCTGCCCCTCAATATACCTCATGTTTGACGACTGACATAAAATGTGAAAGTTGTTGACATAGAGCCCATTTGCAACAGTAAGAGGGAGTTGTTCAGTGATGACATTAATCTTTATAGTGAAAAGTGTGACACTCTAAACATACCCCTGAGAGACTCATGTAAGTGTCAAACTCACATGAACTTGGAATCTCCTGTCCATTAAAACATTTTAATAAAATGGGCAAATGGCCATGTAACCCATATATATGGAGGTCTCACAAAATGCCATACCTCCATGTTGTATCATAAGCCTTCACAATGTCAAATAATATTGATACAAGATGTTGTCCTTTGAGAAAGGCTTTTCTGATTGACATTTCAAGTCAAATCAGGTGGTCCACAGTGGAGTGCTGTCATCAGAACCCACAATGGGTGGGGGAGAGGAAGTTGTTTGATTCATAGAACCAAACAAGACAAGCATTAACCATTCTCTCTAAGGTCTTACAGAGACAGCTCATCAAAGCAATTGGACAGCAGTTTGAAGGAATCTTGGGATCTTACCCAGGCTTAGAGAAAGGTAGGACAATAGCCTGGTACCAGGCATCAGGAAGAAACATTCTCCTGCCAGATCTGGTTAAAAACAATCAGAAGAATATCAAGAGAAGCAGGAGATAGATAATGCAGCATCTCATAGTGTATATCATCAGGTCCAACAGATGTACTGCCAGACCAATGAAGGACCAATTTGAGTTCCATAAGTGTAAAGAGACAATTATAGTCATAGAGACAATCAAGTCAAAAGGAAAGAGGTGACAGCTCTGCCCGAGTCTTGATGGCTAAGAAAGTGGAGGAAGAAGCAAAAGTGCTAGATACCCGGCGAAAGCTTTCATCCAGAGTAAGCTGATGCTCTGGGTATCAGCTACTTCCTGGCCATCAGAGAGCAAAATCGAGAGGTAGCAGAATTATATTACCCACTAACCTTTCGAATCTTGTCCCAAATGACTTTGGGACTGGTGGTAGACGATATGCTGGTTGTGAACTTAATCCAAAATTCCTTCTGGCTTTGACGTCTTACTCACTGAGCATGTGCACGGGCCTGCTGGAAAAAAATGCTGTGCAAAAGTGTGGGATACCTTTAAAAAATTTTTCTCAGTCCCATTTTTGAGCCTTCCATGCCATGTGGGAGGCAGGATTCCACACCAGACAAGGATATTGTGGGAAACATGGTGATGTGTTGCATCTTGAAGTGGGAGAAGAAGATGTACCGAGGAAATGCCTGTACCCAGAACCAAAGGAAGTGGATCTTGAGATTTGTTGGAATGTATGTAAGGGAGAGAGATGGGTGCTAAAGTTGATTCATCAACTTTTTTAACCATGCAGGTCAAAAGACTTTTCATTTGTTTTGAGAATGATTCTTTTGGAGGTACAGAGAGTTCCATCTGCAGTCCCACTGTAGTAGTGGAATGAAGTGCAGCATCATACATTTGAGATGAAGTGGCACACAGCAACGTTCAAGCCTCATGGTAAGTAATGTTATGAATTGTTTTAAATGCTGCATCTCTTTTCTTCCAATCGTTTAGGGATAGAACAAAAGTAGGACGGGTGAGAGCCATCACAATTGATGCAATGAGGGTCCGTTTCACACTCAAAGGTATCATGGTCCTTGCCACTGCAACAAGCACATCAAGAAACCACGACATGATGTCTTGGTGACCAAACCTCTAACACTGAAAACATCTAAGAGGATTTGCAATGTATGGCCGTACCCTGCAATTATGATAACTTGCCTTGATGATGGCAGGTAGACATGGTAATGTAAATGTCAGAACAAGGACATTGGTCGGCATCATAATTCCATCTTTGTGAGTGGAGATTTGCCTCCACAAAATAAGTTGGAGAAGTGCAGAAACTTCTTGGCTGGAGAAACCAACAAGAATCTCCGACTCAGGGATGTTCTTCAAATCCTTCTTAACAATAACTCCTCATGATGAGTTCAAAGTAGCATGAGGTGTAACCTCAATAGATATATCCCCAATTGCCTTTGAATGCAAAAGGAGTTCACTGTGTTGAGATGTGGATATTTCCACCAATATATCACCAGATCAAAGCTCCTTTACTGACTTTGGAGAGCCAGCAAGCCCCTCTAGCCCCTTCTGAATGAAAAGGGAGACATTTGCCCTAAAGGTTTGTCTGAAAGAGAATGTAGGATAAGAAAATGAGGTACAACAGGTGGAAAAGATGATAAAGATTGCTGCTCAGAAACTTCAGGACATGGTTGTTTACCTACGGACTGTTTTTTCACTATTTTTAAATTTTTATTTGGAGGATCCATAATGAAAAAAAAAATATTTCGGTGCCCAATGACCCCACCCACCATGAAGCATTACAAGGGGACACACTACAATGTCAAACAAGGACACTGCAGTAATGCCAGGGTTTCATGAGTACTATACCCAAACACCAGCATCAGGTACAATGTCCACAACACCTGTTGAAAACATTCAACACTGGTACTTGGATGACCCTAGCCCAAGTGGACCAGCCGACTGACATAAGGGCCGCCCTTCTACAGGAATTCAAGGCCAAAGTGGTGTGTTAGGGTTGGACCCCTCAACCACCAGGATTCTCTCCTCCTCTTCACGGCTCACCATGCACTGCAAACATGTGGATGGATGTTTAGATCCCACAAGAGGTAAACTGAAAGAACAGAACCGTCCTTGGGAGGTCCCCTCACTACATACAGAAATCCACATTGAGAGGCACTGAGGAAGGAAAACACAACCCCAGTTGGGATGTTGTGGTAAGGATCAAAGTTCTGAAGTATATAGTAAAGACAGTTGTAAATGGCAGATGTGACTCAGTGTTCAAATTCTGGATTGGAGAACTGCAGAATGCCCATGTGAAGAACCAAAACCCCTGATGGTGAACAGGATCCAATATCTTCAAGGCCGAGGTTATTTAGTAGCTCCCCAAGACGATAAAGAGAGGACATGGAAGATATTCAGTACTGTTGTAAACTTAACATATAGCTACTTGATGTGTGGAATAAAGATCAGCTTACACTCAAAGATAAGCCCAAAGAACTTTGCCTCATGGACCACAGGAAGCACAACTTCTCCAAGACAGTGCTCGGGATTGGGGTCAATACCCCTTTGGCAGCAGAAGTGCATGCAAACAGTTTTAGAGTGAGAAAAGTAAAACCATTTTCTGTGGTCCACTTCAGTAAACAACTGAGGGCAGTCTGTAGCTGCCATTCAATAAACTTTATGCTCAATGACTGACATAAGATGTGGAAGTCATTGACACAGAGACTGTGTGCAAATATAGGAGGGAGCTGTCCGCTGATGGCATTAATCTTTATAAGGAAAAGTGTGAAACTGAAAACACAGCTCTGAGGGACTCCAAGTTCCTGTTGGAAAGAACAAACAAGTGTTGACCCACATATACTTGGAATCACTGGTCTATTAACAAAATGCTTGATAAAAATTTGCAAATGACCATGCATCCCCTATGAATGGATGTCTCAGATGTCATACTTCCACGTAGCATTATAAGCTTTCTCAAGTTCAAAAAATACAGAAAAGACATTGTTGCTTGAAAAAAGCTTCCCTGCGACTCGGCACACGAAACAAAAACTCGACACGTTAAGAAACCAAATGAACACAAAACTATGCTCACCAGATAAAATAAATAATACAATCAACAACAAATAAACAATAATAAATCCTAAGATTAAAAAAAAAACTATAAAACCTTACACTACTGCACATCATATATTCCCAATAGGTGGCAGTCAAGTTAGAGGGAAAACTTTATAACAAATGTTTCTAGAACAAACCAACTGTTAATTGGTCGTTTAGTTTCCATAAGGATCAGAGGGAGAGACTTCTTGAGAAGAAAAACCCACTTGAAATAAAAATGTAACCTTAAACTGCTGTATACCATATGTTCCCGACATCAGCAAAAAATAACCAACATTTGGAAAAACTTATAACAAAATACAACATTTCAGTAAACACCAAGTTTATTCAAAAACCATGTACAAAATTGAAGTCCATACTATGTAAAAACTACACTGACAAACACCACACCAACATTATTTATAAAATACAATGCAACAACTGCCATGATTTCTGTATTGGAGAAACAAGCAGAAAAATGAAATGAGATTCATTATAATCACACCACTGTCACTGGTTTTAGGTTACTTGTATAAAAAGACCAAAATAAGTTGGAAAGCATAAACCTAATTTTACTGGTATACATACCTGGCAGTGGAAATTAAATTACTATTTATTATAAAAAATATCTAATAATCAGTGAGGGAAAATTCATGCAGACTGTTAAACAGATAACGTTCACACTACTTGTGTTGAAGAGAACATTAAACATTTAACTTCTAAATATATATACTTACTATTATTATATAATGTATAAGCTTCATCTTCATTTTTTATCAATTTGATATTCAACAAATCAGCCTGCTCTGTTTCAGAAAATGGTTCAACTTTCATCTTTAATACATCCATGGTTACATCACAACTTCACCTTTATAACTTTAAAGCCTGTAGTTAAACTACAGAAAAACATGTTAAGGATTAGATAGTTGTTGAATCCTGCAAAAATATTACAAAGTTTTAATCAAATACTAACATCAAAATTATCTTAATAATATCTAAATAAACTCCTTCACATCTTTAGGCTAAAAGTTACAAGTCCTCTTTGTTTGATATCATCAGTTTTTAAAACAAAAAGTTTTGTAACAAATTATAACAAGTTTTACCAAAATTCACTGTAGTTTAAACATGATTGTGGAGAAAGTTCCACACTGAGTATAGAAATAAATATCAGTGTAACTACTGGAATACTAAACTCCAAATCATCATGCAATATAAACTGGTGGTTTACTCATGAATAGAAGCATTATATATACAATAACTGTTTTGTTTAACACTAATGATACAAACAGTGTAAGCAAACAATGATATAAACTCTATCACACTTTAATAATAAACATTTTGTATATTACAAATACACAGCAGTGTAAACAGTGAACCTATATATATAACTATATATATGTATACATAATTAAAATTGGAAGTATGTCTTCTATTTCATAAATGTAACATACTTGTTATGCAAAGAACTATTATATAAATGTAACTGAATGTGCAGTTTTGTTGTATTCAAGAAGAAATAAATGTAATCAGACTACGTATTGTAGTTAAGGAGAAAGAAATGTAGTCAGACTGGGTATTGTAGTTAAGGAGAAAGAAATGTAATCAGACTGGGTATTGTAGTTAAGGAGAAAGAAATATAGTCAGACTGGGTGTTGTAGTTAAGAAGAAAGAAATGTAGTCAGACTGGGTGTCGTAGTTAAGGAGAAAGAAATGTAGTCAGACTGGGTGTTGTAGTTAAAGAGAAAGAAATGTAATCAGACTGGCTGTTGTAATTAAGGAGAAAGAAATGTAGTCAGACTGGGTGTTGTAGTTAAAGAGAAAGAAATGTAGTCAGGCTGGGTGTTGTAGTTAAAGAGAAAAATGTAATCAGACTGGGTGTTGTAATTAAGGAGAAAAAAATGTAGTCAGACTGGGTGTCGTAGTTAAGGAGAAAGAAATGTAGTCAGACTGGGCGTTGTAGTTAAAGAGAAAGAAATGTAGTCAGGCTGGGTGTTGTAGTTAAGGAGAAAGAAATGTAATCAGACTGGGTGTTGTAATTAAGGAGAAAGAAATGTAGTCAGACTGGGTGTTGTAATTAAGGAGAAAGAAATGTAGTCAGACTGGGTGTTGTAGTTAAGGAAAAAGAAATGTAGTCAGACTGGATGTTGTAGTTAAGGAAAAAGAAATGTAGTCAGACTGGGTGTTGTAATTAAGGAGAAAGAAATGTAGTCAGACTGGATGTTGTAGTTAAGGAAAAAGAAATGTAGTCAGACTGGGTGTTGTAATTAAGGAGAAAGAAATGTAGTC
The DNA here is from genome assembly GCF_004210375.1 of Tachypleus tridentatus. NCBI lineage: Eukaryota > Metazoa > Arthropoda > Merostomata > Xiphosura > Limulidae > Tachypleus > Tachypleus tridentatus. Next base: position 166,013,226 of record NC_134833.1, on the reverse strand, counting down.
AGACTGGGTGTTGTAATTAAGGAGAAAGAAATGTAGTCAGACTGGATGTTTCAGTTAAGGTGAAAGCTACACAACCTGAGCTGAATAGAGATGTAGTTAGACTAGATGTGTCATGACAATCATTAAGAACAGTACGTTTCTTATACAACCAACCTTATGCATGGAAAAATTTGAACAGTGAAGAAAATATTATTTTTGATGTTTTAAGTTACAAAATGTCCCTTTTTGTGGCTGATTTCTATTTCTTCATTCAGAGTTACCATCACTGCTCTGTTTCAGTCATTTCAACACCAGTAAGACTATCAGTTATTGATTTTACTTATCCTGATCGTGGATGATCAGCTTCCAACCAACCAAAACAATAATTTTGATCCAGAACATTAGCCACTGGACAGATAATGTTATAAAAAGACTGTCTTCTTTCAGATGCAGGATGGGTCAGTGTTTGAATATTTTGTTGAAACAAACCTGTAGATTTGTGACACACAGAAACATGAAGAGAATTGACACTGATGCATCATGTTTCACATGTTCTGCCATTATCATAGTGTCTTAGCTGAAGCAAGTGTGCCAAGGGATGTTGTCAACTTTCCTTACTTTTAAAGTTAAAAAGTTAATTTTCTAATCTGATACATTTCCTAATGTTTCCCATAAATAATTCTGAGTATCTAGTCAACTGATGTGGATTCTATAAAGTATATCATGCAGTTGCTTCTGTATCTTTCATCAATCTCTGTAGAATGTATGACAGATCTAGAGATGGTAAAAGAATTCAGCTTTTTCAGGTGAGTATTACATTAAAGTAGTGGCAGCATTAATTTTGACCTTGGTAAAGGGACATTTAGTTCAAAGTTTCGATTCATCTGAACACTAACAATAATTACTTATTTTACAAAGTCATAAGTAGAAATAATTATACTTTGGGAGCTCCTACAAGGTAACACCATCACAACAGAATATATGTTCTACAGGTAATTCATACAGTATCAAAGACAACCATGTGGTAACAGAAGCCAACTGTTTAAGTCACTAAAATACTTGATGAATTGTAATAAGAGTATATGTACAGATGATATATGCATATAAATGAAAATGCTGATAAAGCAGCATGTGTACATTGGAAACATTAGTTGAAGTCCTACCTTGCTGTTTAATCAAATTGAAACAAATGGAAAACTTTGACCTTTGTTTCTGAAAGTGTCATTGAGTGATAATAACAGCGTGAAGATATTTTTAACTTATCAATTTAAGATATCCATAAGTGCATGAAATTATTCGTACATAAGAACAAAAAATATTGTCTTAGTCAAATCACAATATATATATCAGACAGCATTTCGGGGCAACAAGACCTACTGGTCTACCTCGGCTGTTCCTTCCTGTGCATGAAGCTAAATAAATCTTAAAGCCAGCCCTTCTCGTTGTACCTCAATAATTACTGGAACATTTTTTACCACTTCCATCAAATTTCAAATCTTCTAGTACCTGCCCACTACTCAAGGACTGGTAAACAAAATAGTTACAAATGACTCGCATATCCAATCTTTAACCTCTTTCAAAACTTTTGAAGTCAATTTGTTTTATCTCATTTCAATCTATTAGCTGTTCAATTTGTGGTAAACTATTTAAATGTTCATTACTAAACACCAACGACAATGGTAAAATTTAATAATCCCGCCATCTCATAACCAGAATACAATAGATTTTCTTTACCATCCTGCCACCATTCTAACAATTTATCTTTAATGTATTTAAAGTTCTTAGTTTATTTTTACATTTTCAGCCAACCTTTTCTCATACATCCTCTTCGATATCCTAATTTCCTGTTACACGAACTTTCTTAATCTTCTAGTTAGCAAATATAGTCATATCAGTCAATTTAGGTTTCTTATATTTATGATGATTAACTTATGCTTTGTGAACCAACCTGGTTCTTTTCTTGCCACTACCCTTTTCATTCTAAAAGGAATATGTTTATCTTGAATATTTAAAAATTGTCCACATTTACTCAATGACACGAAGTGTATTCTGAAGACGTGTGGTATTAATATTAAAACTTTAATTAAAATAAACTACAGCGAAACGTTTCGAATTTCTTAGACCATCTTCACATTTACAAACACAATTTGCAACTTACGGTAACCATCCACACATCTTAGAGACGAGATTGAAAACGTTAATCAAATTGTAGGGGGCGTTGCAGTTTGATATTACCTTTTAATTAATATTGGTATAAATTGTTACTTCATATTGATTCAATTTTGGTTTGAGTATTTGTATAAGTAGAACTTCTTTGATTTTAAATTTGTTTGTAGTTGTTTCCCTTCTTAGTATGTTGGTGTTTTCTATTGATATGTTGTGTTTATTTTATTTGTAGTGTTCGAAAACGTGCGAATTTTTTATTTATTTTTTTTACATTTTTCTGCTTATTTCTCCAATATAGTTGCACCCCAGTGGCTCAGCGGTATGTCTGCGGACTTGGAACGCTAAAATCCAGGTTTCGATACCCGTGGTTGGCAGAGTACAGATAGCCTATTGTGTAGCTTAGTGCTTAATTCAAAAACAACAACAACCCTTACCAGAAAAAAAAAAAGAAACCAGCAGAAACTTCAACATAAAGTAACTGGAGCTACTTACATAGACAGTGCTTGTGAGAAAATGGTGATTGGTACTATGGATGCTGCTGCCAGAAGAAAGAGACTACTTGTCAAATTCAATACAAGAAAACATAAACGACCAGTGCACTAATAACGGTTGGTTCAAGTTAGAAAACGTATCAATTCTGCAAATAGTTATGGAAACACGCGATAAACAACAAGAAATGCCAACAAATAATAATATTTCAATATGTGAATGCTACGTTGGAGACAAGAAAGTAAAGGTTTTAAGGTATACTGGGTGCAGCAGTGAGAACCAGTGTAGTATCTGGTGATAAGATGACAAGCAAAATATCCCAGTGTTTGCTAATTGATGAGACAGTGAGTAAATGTATCATGGTAAATAAAAATGGATGCTTCATATTATGTGTGAGACCTTGAGGCTAAGTGTATCAAGGAACCAATACACAACTTGGTGAAAAGAAACATACAAGGTAGTATAAATTTGGAGGAAATAAACAAGATAAAGGTTGATGAAGCATTTGCTGTTACCACCACAGCTTAAGAAAAGAAGAGAAAACAATCCGTGATGACGAGAAAACCTACTTGTAGAGAAAAATATATGTATAAAAACGGCTGGTATGGATAGAGAAAGTTCTATGTAGAGGAGCGAACAATGACAATTACCGAAGAAAGTCGAAACGTTGTTCGCTCCACTACATAGAACTTTCTCTAACCATACCAGCCGTTTTTACATATATAAGAGAAAATAAGATATCGAGCGCCTGGAAGTGTGAAAAGGTAAAATCCCAAATTTAGGTTTGCAGGAACTGAAGGAAGCACACAAGAAAGGCCTTTCATTGCAGAAACGTTGGAACAATGCCTGGGAGAAAGTCGAGCAAAAAACAAAGAGAAAAAAATACTTATAGAATTACAGAATAGCATACCAGAGGTGAGTTCTATACCGAATCTATTAAGGCAGTTATAATGGGGTAGGTAAACAAATCATAATATCAATATAATACTGGACTAAGGTGGTGAAGCTGGTTCGTGAATGAATCAATTGTGTGAGGATACCTAGGAACAAAGAAAATGGCAGACAGAATCACCAGTGACTTTCATTGGCCATGAGTCATTGCATATGTGAGTAGATTCTGCAAGTCATTTGGTATCTACTAAAGGACAATACCTAGAGGGAAAATAGTCAAAGTGCCATTGGGGAGATGCCTTTCATAGAGAAGCCATTAAGCAGAGCAGCTGTGGACTTGGTCAGGCCACTAGCCTTACAACGGTAACTGATAAGTAATGACAATAGTCGACTGTGCGACACATTATCTGGAAGTAATAGCATTGGTGAAGATAGAGACAGAGAGAGTAACAGAATCCTTCGTAGATATATTTTGCAGAGTAGGCTTTCCAAGAGGAATCCCGAGTGATAGATGGACCCAGTTTACTTCAGAACTGATGAAGAAAGGGTGCAGACTTATCAATAGTTGGGAACTCTGCCACCTCATACAATCTTAAATGCAATGGACATTGTGAGAAAGTCATCGGAGTTTTAAAGAGCATAATAAAGACGTGCTCCATCACATGACTGGGATGGAGACTTGTAGGCAATATTATTCGCTTATTAAAAAGTCTCACAAGCAAGTACAAGATATTTACCCTTCGAGTTACTGTATTGAAGGACAGTGTGAGGGTCAATGCAAATATTGAAAAAGCTATGAACCGGGGAAGAAGAGTCAGAAGTAGAAACACATACCAGTATGTAGAGACACATACCAATATGTAGAAACACATACCAATATGTGTTGAATCTCAGAAGCCGAGAGGAATAGACCTTCCAACTTGCTCGACAGAGCTTGTATGCAGCTCAGTGCAGTCAGAGGCATTTTTATGACAAGAATGCCAAGGAGTGATGTTTCAAGATTGGATAAAAGGTCTTAGTTTCACTGCTCACATACCACAACAAACTCACTGTTAAATGAAAATGACCTTTTGAAGTACATAAAATATTCAACAGAATGGACTACAAGGCGAATGTGAAGACCCAGATTTGCCAATCTGATAAAAAAACGTATTTTGGGAGAGAAGAAAACCTATTGGGTGCAGCTATTGAAACGGAAATGGATGTGCAGGTGTGGCCATTATAGATGTAAAACCACAAGACAGTGACATTGTCTTGGAAAATGAGAAGCTTCTAAACGTAAGACCACTAGGTGGAGATGATACATACTAAGATGTCTATAACAGCAAAAAACTGACTGGCAAGCAAAAATGAGCATTACAAGACTTTGGCAGACTTTGCCACGGATAAATGTGGAAAGACAAATATTGTTCAACAAAATATCGAGACCACAACCAGGAATCCAGTTAAAGCGAAACCCTATCATATGCTTTATGCAATGAGAGACCTGATAAAGCAGGACGTTGAAGTAATGTTGAAAGATGGAATCATCAGCCTTTCAAATTAAACATACTTTTCACCAGATGTAATCGTGAAGAAGAGGGACAGGTAAAACCATATCTTCATAGACTTCCAGAAGCCGTCTTTATGTTCGACTCTGAACCTATGGGTAACACAAAAACCATCATGGCAAAACTAGATGGGCCAAGTTTTTCCAAGATCAACCTCAGTGAAGGTTATTGGCAAATCTCGATGAAGAAGGAATCTAAAAAGAAGACAACATTCGTGACACCAGATGGATGTTATCAGTTTAAATGAATGCCATTTGGACTAGTCAATTCATCATCAACATTCATTTTCCTGATAAGTGGATGCTGCACAACTCTTCCAGCATCGAACATTATGAAAGATGGGAAGACCACCTGAAGAGACTTTGACAGTTGCTCCAGGAAGTGAGGTTATCCAAGTACTACAATGAATATTCTGTGTTGGAGTTTGTTGGGCATAATCTGTGGACTGACGGATAGCCATGAAAAAGGAGAAGATAGTTCATGTCCAATGACTAGGCAACAAATCAGATCCTCCCTAGGATTAAGAGGATACAACAGGCAATTCATCCCAAATATGCTGAAATTTCTGCACCATTGACTGGCCTAACCAAGAAAGACTTGCCTAACAAGGTGAAGTGGTAACAACAACACCAGTTGGCATTCCAGAAATTAAAGTACATGTTGAAAAGCTCACAAATTCTCAGGATATCAAACTTTAACAAACCATTCATTGTTCAGGCTGATGCTTTAGACATTGGAATTGAAGCACTACTCTTAAAATAAAGTGAAGATTGACTGTTTGCAATAACATATATATGTACAAATCTGTTAAATAGAAAGAAAGCTACTCTATGATTGGCCATCATATCTCCCATTTAGAAGCTTCAGAACAATCTATACAGGAAGGAATTCATCATTAAGACAGACCATCGACTACTTTGATACATTCAAAGGTGCAAGATCGACAACGTGAAGATCATAAGATGGGTGTTGTACCTTCATAATTCATAAGATGAGTGTTGTACCTTCATAATTCGTAAGATGGATGTTGTACCTTCATAATTCGTAAGATGGATGTTGTACCTTCATAATTCGTAAGATGGGTGTTGTACCTTCATAATTTATAAGATGGATGTTGTACCTTCATAATTCATAAGATAGGTGTTCTACCTTCAGAATCGCAGGTTCTACCCTGAAGCTATCACAGGTACTGTAAATGCTCGAGCAGACTGTATGAGGAGACTTTTTGAATTAACTAACGGCAGTCTTTGTATACAGTAAAAATATTGTAAATATTTATCATGATTGTTTGTTTTGTTATTATGAGCAGAGAAAAGATAGCCCTTTGGACTTATACTGCTATGCCTCTGTGGGTGGGGGCGTTTATTTTAAAGAGGTGTTTAGGTCATGATATAAAATACTGTTAGTTTAGATTTTATTTATTTTGTGAAAAATATTTTATGATTATTTAGTTGTTTAGTTTTCTTTTTTATTATAATACAGTTAAAAGCAGATGCGTATTGGAAGTTGTGTTTGTAACTCATTGATGTCGTTAATATAGTGAGCGGATGATTTGGTAATAAATATGTAAATATTATGAGAGGAGCGAGGAGCCAGCCGACAGACAAGAGCAGACGAGAAAGTAAAGTTACAAGAAAGAATTTGGTCAAACTTGAAGGAAAAGGCCTAATGATTAATGTGTTAGAGGAAAACTAGTAGTAAAAAAACAGAAGAAGAATTGTTTATTTTTTCAGAGTTCTAAAATAATTGAACTAGTATTCGTGGACCTTGACAAATAGATGGTTTTTGGAAGTATGAAAGAAGAAACGCAGACGAGTTTAAAAGTATAGGATACAAATGTGGTAACTTCATAATGAGCTCAGTCAGCTATATTTGGATAGTTTGGTGATAGTAAAAGAGAAGATTGTTCATCTTGTCAAATAAGCTTCTAAACCTTGATCGAAAAATATATTATTTTGTAAATAAGTGAAGTGTGCACTGTTTATTTGTTAATGAATTTATCGCCAACAAGTCATAGACACCTACTATAGAAGAATTCTAGGCCTAACAACAGCACAGTGTATATTTATATTACTAAGAAGTATAAGTAAAGGCCTTTTTTTGACAATTGAATAAAAAAAAAGTTAATTTTAAATTCTGACGGCAAAGTTAACTTTCATTTTTTGTTTTTCTTTGTAATTAAGCACAGAGCTACATAACTGGCTATCTGTACTCTGCCAATCTGGTTATCGAAACCGGGTTTCTAGAGGAGGAAATCCACAGACAATACCACTGTGCCACTGGGAGATAAACTTTTAGTCAACATGCATCACGCACTCGTGCGTGACTACAGTAAAATACATTCAAAGTGGGCAAAATATTTCACCACACTATTTCCAGCATCAAGTTTGCTAACTGAGGTAAGAGATATGTGCAGAATATAATTAAAACTAGAAATGTAAGTCTTAGGACTGTGGACAAAAGATATCTTGAGATTACCAATGTGAATCGATTTTATCAGGTTTCACTTTTAAATGGCCAGTATTTATTTTCGTGTCGAAAATGCTTGTTTTGTTTTTGAATTTCGCACAAAGCTACTCGAGGGCTATCTGTGCTAGCCGTCCCTAATTTAGCAGTTTAAGGCTAGAGGGAAGGCAGCTAGTCATCACCACCCACCGCCAACTCTTGGGCTACTCTTTTACCAACGAATAATGGGATTGACTGTGACATTATAACGCCCCCACGGCTGGGAGGGCGAGCATGTTTAGTGTGACGGGGATGCGAACCCGCGACCCTCAGATTACGAGTCGCACGCCTTAACACGCTTGGCCATGCGAGGCCTATCGAAAATGCCAAACGTAAGGTTTACAAACACTTTGTTTGACTATAGAAGCTTATTTGAGCAATAAAATTCATAACATAAAAAAACATTTAATAAAAACAACAGCATTAATCATAAAAACAACAGTAATTTTTTTTTTTTTTTATAAGCAAATGCAAAAAAGTTTTAAAGTTGAGAAGTTATTTCTATATAATATACACCATGAAAAGGTTCGTTAAAATGTGTGCGTTAAATACAAAATATAAATCTCGACATATCAGCACTCCTGAGAGGCATATCTTGTAAAGCTTACCATCAAGATATATCTCTACCTCTGTCGGTCACAGCGCTGCCTATTATTAGTCCTGGGTAGAAGTTCCCACTGAGTGATGCAAAACTGGCTTCTTGGGTTCCTGGAAATTCAGGATGTGATCATTTCTATGTGTATCATATTCTCATAGCAATGCCTCATCTAGTCAGTTGACAGTGAATATTCTGGAGAAGAAGATGTGTGCTCTTTATTATCCCTCTTCTGAGGAACCATTGATTAAATTGATAAGTATTAGTAATTCCCAATTGGAAGAAAAATTCCGAAACTTATGAGAAGTATTTGTATATAGATTGTAATTATTAAAAAGCATGTGCCATTAATGCTAGAATACTATTCGTAAAGAAATGTTAACATAATGGAGCATCTTACAGGGAAATGTTCTGTACAGATAGGCACTAAAAGTTCTCAGTGTTTGTTGTGCGTGAGATACAAAAGGATGATGACCAAGTGGTGCTAGACTTGCAATCTGTTAGTCGTGTTTCGAATCCTTGTCACACCAAACATGCTCGCCCTTTCAGTCGTGGGAGCATGATAATGTGACGGTCAATCCCACTATTCGTTGGTAAAAGAGTAGGTAGCCCAAAAGTTGACGGTGGGTGGTGATGACTAGCTGCTGTCCCTCTAGTCTTACACTACTAAATTAGGGACGGCTAGTGCAGATAGCCCTCGAGTAGCTTTGCACTAGATTTGAAACAAACTAAGACGTTGTTGTCTCTAGAAATCATCCAAGTTGACTAAATGGTCGACACATTCCTTGAAGAGCAAGGATTTAAAACCATAGCGTTCTTTAATTTCACTTATAGGATTTGGGGGTGATCCTGAGAAATGCTTTGTCAAGTGATTACAAGCAGAAAGAATGACTTTGAAACAACTGTTATAGAGAAGTTGTCAGGGTTACTTTTGTAGCCTAATAATGCTTTCTGATTTCCAGATTTTTGGTTACAGTGGTTATTATACTCCATAGTTAAGTGAAATATTATCAACTGTAGATATATAGAAGCACCCTCAACAGCTTTTTCCCACAATGCTTACGCTCCTTTCTACACCACTGGAGCTGTAGTTGTCTGTCACCTTAAAAGAATTATGATCAAATAAACCTTTAGGTACGTATTGACCAGATACTCTCTCCCTTCATCATTTTGGGAAATTTTGTGTGATATAATTCCCTTTACGGTGATGCTTGTATTAATGGGAGGGGTCATTCAGTGAAGTGTATGCTCTTCAATCAGAACCTCTCTCTTCAATACTGGTGCACATTCTAATTTTCACACACCTAATCAGTCTTTCACTTCTGTTGATCTGTTCATATTTCCCTCACTTTTAAAGAGAACACTCACAGTCAATGCCACCAGAATCATGTCCACAGTAGAAATTAGAGTAGATTGAAATGGATCTCCTTCATCACTTTCTTGGGACTTGATCCTCCTGTTGTTAGTTTCCCACTATTAATGACCTGGTATGGCTGGGTGGTTATGGAACTCGACTCTCAATCAGCAAGTGGCGAGTTCGAATCTCTGCCTTACCAAACATTCTTACTTTTTGACCATAAAGGCATTACAATGTGACGATCAATCCCACTATTCATTGGTAAAAGAGTAGCCAAAAGTTGGCAATGGGTGATGATGACTAACTGCCTTCCCTCTAGTCTTACGGCAATGGGTGATGATGACTAACTGTCTACCGTCTAGTCTTACGGCAATAGGTGATGATGACTGATTGCCTTCCCTCTAGTCTTACGGCAATGGGTGATGATGACTAACTGCCTTCCCTCTAGTCTTATGGCAATGGGTGATGATGACTAACTGCTTTCCCTCTAGTCTTACACTGCTAAGGAGGGACAGATGACACAGCCTACGTGTAGCTTTGCATACAATTCAAAACAAACCAAAAACCAATATTAACAACTAAGTGGAAGCATTAACTGGTTTTTATATATGAATAACTATTTCTTTGATCCTCCAAACCTCGATATGTTTCTCAAAGTATCCTTTTACGTCAGGACTTCTGACTGCCAGCAGACTCAGAAACAATCCTAAGATATCTTTCAAAAATATTCCACCGTTTTAATCTGTATCACTTGCCAGCATGCTCATGCCTATGTCCAGCAGGTCAGACATTAAAGCTGAAAGGATTCTTGAATTAAGTCAGCTATTAGCATTTCTTCTGGCAGCAATTAAGGTAGTCTGGAAAGATTTAGAGGGATAGTATACTCTAGAATGGTTCAGGAACTTGAATTCTCTCTGAACTGTGTCTTGCGTGTCAAGCTTTTTAGTTCTAAGATTAATACTATCACTATACAACATCTCCCCATTGGTGAAAACAGTCTCTATTTTAATGACTTTCACATTCCTTGTTGACTATTGAATATGAATGTTATTTATTGGCAGCTTCAGACTGTTCTCGCTTGAACCAGATGAAACTGTTTCACCTTCTTGTGTTCCTTTTTCTTCATGATGAGAAACCCACTTGAAATAAAAATGTATCTCAGAACGGCTGGTATGAGTATTAACACTTTTATTGATAAGCAGAGAACAACGTTTCGACCTTCCTAGGTCATATTCAGGTTAACAAAAAGAGGATTTGCACCTAACCGTTGCCGGCACATGTTCTAGGGACGAGAGTATAAACAGGTACGGGATGCAGTTTCATGTTAGGTTATTAATTAGTGTAGGTATAAAGTTTTTTTATATTGGTTTAATTTTGGTTTTAGTTACTGTATAAGTAGGACTTCTTTGATTTTGCCTTTGTTTATATTTGTTTCCCTTCTTAGTATCTGAGAGTTTTCTATGGTTATGTTGTATTTATTTGATTTGCAGTGTTCAAAAATGTGTTTTTGTATTTTTTGTTGTTGTTCTTTGAATCTAGTTTCCATTTTTCTGCTTATTTCTTCAATATAGAAGTCGTAGCAGTTGTTGCATTATATTTTATAAATAGTATTGGTATTGTGTTTGTCAGTGTAGTTTTTACATAGTATGGACATTAGTTTTATATCTGGTTTTTGAATAAATTTTGTGGTTACTGTACTATAATCTTGTATTTTGTTATACGTTTTACCAAATATTAGTTACTTTTTCACTGATGTCGGGAGCATATGGTACGAGCATTTGTTTGTTGTTGATCTTGGTGTGTCCGTATAATGTTTCTACGGTTCTTTTAGGAAATTGTTGATGTTGATAAAGTGTTGTTTTATTTTGTTGATTTCATCGTTAATTTTATCGGGTGAGCACAGTTTTGTGACTTTGTTTATTTGGTTTCTTAATATGTTGAGTTTTTTTTTCATGTGTTGAGTCCCAGGAAATGTATAGCCCAGTAAAGGAGATTTATCAGTGTATTTCTGTTTTGAATTGTGTATGAAAGGTTGTTGTTGTTGTTTTGAATAAGGCACAAAGCTGCACAATGAGCTATCTGTGCTCTGCCCACCACGGGTATCGAAACCCGTTTTTTAGCGTTGTAAGTCCGCAGACATACCGCTGAGCCACTGGAGGGAAGTATCAAAGGTACTCAGAACCTTTTACATCCTTTCTTCCACTTCTGAGGACAAGGATAGATGTTAAATACTGCATATCTATCATGCCCTCATATGATCAAACCTAGACATTAGGTCTGTGGTTCTGCCAGGGAGTTTGCACGAGACATTTTGTCCTTCACCATTGAAGATTCTGTTTAAAGACTCCAACAAACTACCCCTTCATCTTTGACTTCTTGGTATACGCTGGGTTGTATCTCTATGCTTCACTGGGCTGTGCTTTTTGGTGATAAGAGGTGTGTCATTACTCACTTGGTATCTGCTGGAGTTGTATCTCTATGCTTCACTGGGCTGTGCTTTTTGGTGATAAGAGGTGTATCATTACTCATTTTTCCCTTCATATCTCAGATGAGTCGGACCATGGACAATATTGCTGAGTCCAATGATTACCTCATCCTGTCATGGCTCAATACTATCCTGTAACATACTTACCGTTTATTTCTGTATAGTTTTCTTTTTTTTCCTCTTGCGTATTTTGTTTATTATATATTCCGCAAGTTCTGTCTACTCTCGAAGTTCGTATAACGTTTTTGAGTATAAATATAAGCAATACTTGTTTATGTTTGTTTGTTTGTTTGTTTTGGAATTTCGCACAAAGCTACTCGAGGGCTATCTGTGCTAGCCATCCCTAATTTAGCAGTGTAAGACTAGAGGGAAGGCAGCTAGTCATCACCACCCACCGCCAACTCTTGGGCTACTCTTTTACCAACGAATAGTGGGATTGACCGTAACATTATAACGCCCCCACGGCTGAAAGGGAGAGCATGTTTGGCGCGACTCGGGCGCAAACCCGCGACCCTCAGATTACGAAGCGCACGCCTTAACGCGCTAGGCCATGCCAGGCCACTTGTTTATGAAAATGAGTTAGATAATTTTGAAAATTCTAAAAACTCACATGTTTGGTACATGAAAACCAAAGCTCCGAGAGAAAAGGAGTGTTATTATTGGATAACTACAGTAGAGAAGCTATAGGTCTAGGAAGATATAATTGTGATTAACGCCTATTAAACGAAAAACTGCGGAATTGGACCGGGAACGTTTATAGATTTCGAACACAACAAACCATTCAACTTCAGTGAACTACTTTGGACGTTATTATTTCCATGAGGACATTAAATATCGTCACAGGTAAGAAGTGAACTTGTTAGCGGTCTGAAGCCAGTCAAGAAATGACATCTAGCTGGCTTAAGATAGGTGTGTGACAATGTCACCTCAGAATTAATGTGTCCGTCGTGAACCTGGATCGTCGATAAAGTATTCAGTTCTAGACCAGATATAAAACCCGGTATTGTCTGTACATTTTTAGAACTGTTGTATATAAACCATCATTTGTAATATCTATTAGTAATAAACGTTATTATAATTTCTAATGGTTTACATATATTATTAAATATTTATATTCGTATTAGAAAGGAAAACTGTGTGTTTTAATCTTGTTGGCAAATAACATAAATTTAACACATATTACCATTTAATTAACTACTAAGCCCCTAATTCAAAATTCTGGTTATTTGATATAGTAATGCGTAACGTACATAACATAATAAATCGGATACTCGTCCGAAGTAAATATTAATAATACTTAACAATCCTCACTTTTGATTTTTTTTAATCATCTGAGGAGGAAGGATAACCTTGATCGAAAGTAGGGTTTTCTTTTGTCAAACAACTTTAGAATCTTTCTTTCGCCCCCCCCCCCGCTAGTACAGGGGTTCAATTCCTCTTGGTGGGCTCAGCAGATAGCCTCATGTGACTTCCTGTCACACACACACCTTTTTCCATTCCCATATTTAGAAATAGATGAAAATCAGGTGACTCTGTCGGTTATATAATGATTTACTGTGGCGTGGTTGTTTCTCAAAAGATCTCCTCTACACATTTTATATTCCCTGCCAAGTTATATGTCACTTTACAAAGACGCTAAGCAGAACTTTCTTAGCTCTCTGTTCGCCCTGGAATTTCTCAATTTGAGTTTTCATAATTTTATCTTATATATTCAGACACGACAGTCTCACTGTCATCCATTTCTATCCTATTTTTCTTTATACCGGGCGATGTCGGTATTCCAGAGAACGAGTTTGTTCATAACATACTTAACTCCGTCTACTCTGGCACTGTCACAACCGTACCTGTCCGTTATGTGAACGAATCTACCACTGGGGTACAGCTTCACGACAGTTGGCAGTCGATTTGGAAGGAAAACTTTATAACAAAAGTTTCAAGAACAAACCTACTGTTGTTTGGTCGTTTAGTTTCCGTAAGGATCAGAGAGAGAGACATCTTGATGACGAGAAACCCACTAGAAATAAAAATGTAACCTTGTACTGCTGTATACCATATGTTCCCTACGTCAGCGGAAAAACAACAACCAATATTTGGAAAAACTCATATACCAAAATACAACATTCCAGTAAACATCAACTTTATTCAACAACCAGGTATAAAACTAAAGTCCATACTATGTAAAAACTACATTGACAAACACAACACGAACACTATTCATAAAATATAATGCAACAACTGCCACGACTTCTATATTGGAGAAACAAGCAGAAAAATGGAAATTAGATTCAAAGAACCAAAAAAAAACAACATCTTCACACGTTTTTGAACACTACAAATCAAATAACCATAGAAAACACCCATATATTAAGTAGGGAAACAAATATAAACAAACCCAAAATCAAAGAAGCCTTACTTATACAGCAACTAAAACCAAAATTAAACCAATATAAAGGAACACCTTTATACCTATACCAATTAATAACCTAACATCCAACTGCAACGCCACCTAAAATCCCGTACCTGTTTATACTCTCGTCCTTAAGATGTGCACCTGGCAACGATGTTGCAAACTCTTCTTGTTAACCTGAAGATTACTGAGGAAGGAAGATTATCAATAAACATGTTAATAGCCATATCAACCATTCTGAGAGGGAGAGATTTGTTTTGTCTGGGGTACGTATTAGCTACTGTTTTTTACTCGGCTTTATCTTTTAAATAGGACTGATCCTCCAATGTGTAACCTTTCTTAGATTGATGTCACATTTGTTCGTATTTTACTTTTTTGCCGTTTTAGACTTGTATTTTTGAAGGATTTATCTCTGACGTTGAATAATTCAATTGGCGACAGTGACGTTGTCCAAGTGATTGTGTTAACAAATGTTTGCGAACCATTTTCGTTCCATTTAGTTTTATGTGATTTATGTGCTTTGTGTAATTTCATTTTTTGAAATCTGTTTTTACTTTTAAACGGTTAGTGAGAGAAAATAGCTTCGTTTCTTTCTGTCATTAAACCCCACACGACCAGCTGAAAAAACGCTGTATTTCCAAATTAATTAAACCATTTCTTATAATTAACAAAAATATTTACTAAAAGTTATTTCTAACTATGTATCATGCACTAATCCATTTCCGAGATAAAGCAGGTTTTATTGTTTTTAGACCATCAGGTTACATTTTGTACGACTATTATTGTAATCTTTATTGATATTAATATTATTACTTAACTGCAAAAATATATTCTGTTTTATACGTTATTACATATCTATATATCAACTCCCTCCAGGTGAAAGGTGAGTTAACCTTCTGTTTAACTAAAAATGTGTAGCTAAACTAGAAAATAGATGGAATAATAAATTAACAGTAACCAGAACCGTATAAGAAAAAAGTGGAATTTGCTGCATTACATGTTTTGGTAAACTTCCCATAGAATGTATAAAATAATTGTTAAACCTATTTTTCATTTTGTTGGTTGTACATTATTGAAAACAGTTTACTGTTACGGCATTCAGTGTCTGTTCTCAGTTTAAATTTCATAGTCAGGTGGTTAAGGTATTCAACTTGTAATCCAAGGGTCGAGAGTTTGAATCCCTATCGCACCAAACATGCTCGCCCTTTCAGCCGTGGGGGAGTTGTAATGTGACAGTCTATCCCATTATTCATTGGTAAAAGAGTAGTCCAAGAGTTGGCAGTGGGTGGTTATGACTAGCTGACTTTCATCTAGTCTTACACTCCTCAATTAGGGACAACTAGTGCAGATAGCTCTCATGTAACTTTGCACAAAAATCCAAAACAAACAAACAGTTTATATTTTATACCCTTTAAAAAAAATTTAAGCTTTACCTTTATTTTACAGGAAATATTGTATTCACTTTCTATTTAAATTGTTTAATTACACTTAGTGCTCTTCATAGTAGCTTATTACATGTGTTTATCATGTAAGAAATAACAAAACTATCTCACAATGACTGGTATGTGTGTTAACACTTTTACCAAAATAAAGCAGAGAACAACGTTTTGACCCTCTTAGGTCATCTTTGTTAACCTGAAGATGACCTAAGAAGGTCAAAACATTGTTTTGTGCTTTATTTTGGTAAAAATGTTAGTACCCATACCAACCAATTTGAGATACATTTTTACTTCAAGTGGGTTTCTTGTCATTATGAAATAACAAAACTGTTTCCAGATTGTGAACTGTTGTACGTTTGCCCATTGTGTTAAAAATACATGAAAAATAAACTGGACATTAATTTATTAATCTTGAAAATTAACTCTTAACTTTAATAAGATAATTTTTTCTTTAAAGAAAATTTCCACCATAAAATATTTCAAGACAAAAACCACACACTATATTCCAAGTACAATGTAACTAATAAAGTTGTAACTGAATTATACCTAGATCTGTAACTGTAGGTAAAGTTTCCATCCATCTCAAATGTGATATGCAGACATATGTGCAGTTCACTAGCTTTAGTAATATGTAGACCTGAAAACTTCTCAGTCATTTAGTTTCTGTGCCGTAAGGGCAGCAACTTGGGAAGTCACGAGATTGTCTTACGTTACTAAAGTTTTAACATGAATTGTTTTCTGTAGTACTACTAATACACAATATCTGTTCTGCTGGTGAAGTTGTTACAGCGACATGTAATATGTGGGTTGACAGAATTAACACTGTAATATCATTTATTGGCCACTTTACATTGTCTGGATTACAGATGCTAAAGTTGTTCTATTTTACAAGTGAGGTGTTAGAAGTTATTCCAGTAATTATATATATAGTAAAAGTTGTCAAGGTCATTATATTCATCGCTAAAACAGTTAACAAAAAAGAAAATATTATTGTATACTTACATAAAATTGTATACATATAATGTTGCTATTTATCACTTAAACATTTAATTAAGTTCATGTAGTATTACACTAGTTCTAATGTTATCTGTGTAAGTGTAACTGTTGATATGAGTTATACATTCTCAGTAATGTAAAAACCTAATATCTGGTCATGTATATTGTGATATGTATATTGTAATTTTGTTTTTCCTCGACTGTTTATCTTAAAAACAGTTGTTGTCAGGCCTTAAGGAATTTGAGTAAAGATGTGATAAAGTTTAGGAATTTATTTTAAAGTTATCAAGATAACTGGAATTTGAAGATTATTATTTCATGAAAACTTTACATTTTTGCAGGATTCAAATATCTTAACTCTTAACATGTTTCACTGTCATCTAACTACAGGCTTAAATAAAGATACAAAGGTGAAGTTGTGATGTAACCACATTCTTAAAGATGAAAGTTGAACCATTTTGTGAAACTGAACAAGATGATTTGTTGGATATCAAATTGATAAAAAATGAAGATGAATCTTCTACATTATCTAATAGTAAGTATATATATTTAGAAGTTAAATGTTTAATGTTCTCTCAACACAATTAGTGTGAACGTTATCTGTTTAACAGTCTACATGAATTTTCTATTAATAATTATTAGATATTTTTTATTATAAATAGTTTGATTTCCACCACCAGGTGTGTATACCAGTAATATTAGTTTATACTTTCCTGCTTATTTTGATCTTTGATACAAGTAACCTAAACTAATGATACTGGTATGTTTATCATCTATACCATCACCTGTGGATAAGGTTAAATCTGAGGTCTTTAAAATGTTAAATTAGTACCTTACTAACTGAACTAATATATTAACCTACTATGTGCTGTTAGTAAAGCACTTTATATCAAGTTCAAGTATACTTATATCATTTATAACTTTCTTCCATAGTGAATGTACTGGTAATAATATTGTCATTATAATTAGTAATTATAATGGTATTAATTATGTGGTATTACAAGGACAAACTTTGTTACTTTAGACTGTGTGGTATTACAAGGACAAACTTTATTACTTCAGACTGTGTGGTATCACAAGGACAAACTTTATTACTTCAGACTGTGTGGTATTACAAGGATAGACTTTGTTACTTCAGACTGTGTGGTATTACAAGGATAGACTTTCTCACTTCACACTGTGTGGTATTACAAGGACAGACTTTGTTACTTCAGACTGTGTGGTATTACAAGGACAGACTTTGTTACTTCAGACTGTGTGGTATTACAAGGATAGACTTTGTTACTTCAGACTGTGTGGTATTACAAGGATAGACTTTCTCACTTCACACTGTGTGGTATTACAAGGACAGACTTTGTTACTTCAGACTGTGTGGTATTACAAGGACAGACTTTGTTACTTTACACTGTGTGGTATTACAATGACAGGCTTTGTTACTTTAGACTGTGTGGTATTACAAAGACAGACTTTGTTACTTCAGACTGTGTGGTATTACAAGGACAGACTTTGTTACTTCAGACTGTGTGGTATTACAAGGACAAATTTTGTTACTTCAGACTGTGTGGTATTACAAGGACAAATTTTGTTACTTTAGACTGTGTGGTATGACAAGGACAAACTTTGTTACTTCAGACTGTGTGGTATTACAAGGACAAACTTTGTTACTTCACACTGTGTGGTATTACAAGGACAGACTTTGTTACTTCAGACTGTGTGGTATTACAAGGATAGACTTTCTCACTTCACACTCTGTGGTATTACAAGGACAAACTTTGTTACTTCACACTGTGTGGTATTACAAGGACAGACTTTGTTACTTCAGACTGTGTGGTGTTGCAAGGACAGACTTCGTTACTTTAGACTGTGTGGTATTACAAGGACAGACTTTGTTACTTCAGACTGTGTGGTGTTGCAAGGACAGACTTCGTTACTTTAGACTGTGTGGTATTGTAAGGACAGACTTCGTTACTTTAGACTGTGTGGTATTGCAAGGACAGACTTCGTTACTTTAGACTGTGTGGTATTGCAAGGACAGACTTTGTTACTTTAGACTGTGTGGTATTACAAGGACAGACTTCGTTACTTCAGGCTGTGTGGTGTTGCAAGGACAGACTTCGTTACTTTAGACTGTGTGGTATTACAAGGACAGACTTTGTTACTTCAGACTGTGTGGTGTTGCAAGGACAGACTTCGTTACTTTAGACTGTGTGGTATTGTAAGGACAGACTTCGTTACTTTAGACTGTGTGGTATTGCAAGGACAGACTTCGTTACTTTAGACTGTGTGGTATTGCAAGGACAGACTTCGTTACTTTAGACTGTGTGATATTACAAGGACAGACTTCGTTACTTTAGACTGTGTGGTATTACAAGGACAGGCTTTGTTACTTTACACTGTGTGGTATTACAATGACAGGCTTTGTTACTTTAGACTGTGTGGTATTACAAAGACAGACTTTGTTACTTCAGACTGTGTGGTATTACAAGGACAGACTTTGTTACTTCAGACTGTGTGGTATTACAAGGACAAATTTTGTTACTTCAGACTGTGTGGTATTACAAGGACAAATTTTGTTACTTCAGACTGTGTGGTATTACAAGGACAAATTTTGTTACTTCAGACTGTGTGGTATTACAAGGACAAATTTTGTTACTTTAGACTGTGTGGTATGACAAGGACAAACTTTGTTACTTCAGACTGTGTGGTATTACAAGGACAAATTTTGTTACTTCAGACTGTGTGGTATTACAAGGACAAATTTTGTTACTTCAGACTGTGTGGTATTACAAGGACAAATTTTGTTACTTTAGACTGTGTGGTATGACAAGGACAGGCTTTGTTACTTTACACTGTGTGGTATTACAATGACAGGCTTTGTTACTTTAGACTGTGTGGTATTACAAAGACAGACTTTGTTACTTCAGACTGTGTGGTATTACAAGGACAGACTTTGTTACTTCACACTGTGTGGTATTACAAGGACAGACTTTGTTACTTCAGACTGTGTGGTATTACAAGGACAAACTTTGTTACTTTAGACTGTGTGGTATTACAAGGATAGACTTTGTTACTTTAGACTGTGTGGTATTACAAGGACAAACTTTGTTACTTTAGACTGTGTGGTATTACAAGGATAGACTTTGTTACTTCAGACTGTGTGGTATTACAAGGACACACTTCCTGCAACATTCTCAGAGAAGCCATCAATTAAGCTTCTCCTGCCCAAAGAGAAGATTAGGCAAAGGCAGGAATTAAGATTCCTGCCCAAAAATACATTGAGAGACTATCTCTGCTTGGAAGTTTTTCTCACTCAAAAATCAATATTTTATTTCTTCATTTATATCTCTGATTGATCTTCATGGAACAGATTTTATCTTCACATGGACCTTTTATCTTTGTTATTTTCATCAAGCATGACTACAAAATGTTGCTTCAAAGGTGTCCTCTGCTCAGTTAACATTTTTCCAAGAGACATTTAGCAAAAGCACACATGCTTTGGAATAGTTGTAGTCTTGACATCACATAAATTCTGCAATTCTCTGAGAAATTTCTTTGTTGCTTTTTCTGCTGCCATATGAAGGAAGTAATGTAGGCCAATGTAATCCTAATCAACATTTTTTGGGTTAAGTTTTAGAAGACAACCTGCAGTTCCCTTTTTTTACTCCCTGTGATGTCAACAACTAGTGATATACAATTTTGCACAGTTAAAGGACTTTGAGGCTAATTTTTCTTGAAGATGTCCCATAATATTCTCACCAATTCATTTTTTGATTAAATTGGGATTAGAAATTAAAGCATTTAGAACCTTTTCCTTGTTGTCATTATCACAATTTACTGTTAGCATCATTACTGCCATGAGTAAACAAACTGAAAGCTCTAGTTTTAATATTACTCACAGTTTTTTAAAGCATTTATATCTTTTAGTGATTTCTGAATCCAGAAACATTTTTTTAAATGCTTGAAGTATAATCCAAAGCTGCCAAAGAAAGACTGTATTCTACAATGAAGGGGAATAAACATTCTATTCTGATAACATCGTTTGTTATCATGTTTCATGAACAGTGAGGCCAGTTTGTTAATTCGAAAACTAACTTACCTCCCACTACAGCTGTTACTCAACTGCTAGGGGTTTTATCCATTTGCTCATCAGGACATTCATCTGATTGTTTTTTCCTGATTGCTCCTATCTTTTATCCTCCATTTAAGTGCCATTAGTGATATCTATCTTGATTCTGTATATAAGCACCTCCTTCAGATAAGTTTTCTTTTTAAGTGTTCATTAATGGGCTTCTTTGTAGTATGCTCTCAGAGATATTCTGAGTGTTCTGTGTGTTACTTATTTGATTTTTGTAAAAATAAATGTTAAAACGTTTTTGAAGCCAATATACAACATAAATTCCTGGACTCGTGTATTTGACTCATGGGCATATCTGGTCTTTGTTATCTGGCATTAATTGTGAAACAGGGTAGTAACTCTTGGTTGAAACTGTCAGTAGTAACTTTATATTGTAGTAAAATGGAGATATACATTTAGTCTGATGGTATTTCTCCAGAAGGCTCTGTAGCTGCACTTGTGGGTGATACTAAACATTCTGGAGAGAACTTAGATTCCCAATTTTCAATGCCTTCCTTCACTATTAGTGAATAGAAACATTCATTGTCATGTGGAGTTTAAGAACAAAGTCTGTGGTTAACTTGAAAAGATTGCAATTTTCTGGGATTCATCTGACTCTCACTATGAGGCTGAGATATTTGTCTAATCAAAAACACCTGACATGAAGAAAAAGATGCAACCAGAAAAGGATTTGGCTTCCAAATTTTAACTACAGTTATAACATTGATTAGAATGTTACTGCAAATATTCGTTCATTAATTAGTCAGGTTTTGTTTTGTATTTTTAACTTGTGGCATGATGATTGGTAAAACAAACTGCATGACCTAGCCAGTTAATGAATGAATATTTCTTGTAACATTTTTATCAATGTTGTAAGCTAACAATTTTCATTTCATTTCATCAAATCACACACAGTCTTGTTTTGGTCACACCTTTTTTTTACTCATATGGGGTTTTGGGTTACGTATCTCAGAACAGCTGGTATGGGTATTAACATTTATTGATAAGCAGAGAACAATGTTTTGACCTTTTATTTCAAGTGGGTTTCTCATCATCAAAGGTTTTGAATTAGATATGGTGACTTTTTGGCAATAGACTCTAACAGACCACAGCAAGTAACAATTTGATTATAACCCACATTATCTTTATGATCACAACCCTGTTATTTAGAACAGACCTATACCTTACAGAACCAACCAGATTCTTTAGAATATATGATGGTAGTTTTCCTCTCTAAGACAATTTTACCATCTTTCTTTATAGTAATACCATGTAATTTAGATTAACAGTTTATTGTCATCAACCACATGGTACAACCATATCAAGAATTATTGTTTATGCTAATTGCTCAAGCTAATATTATGTGATGCTCAAAAGTTGGTAATAAATAATCAATAATAACCTTCCATCCATATGATACTTTTGAAAACTTGAGTTAGAATCTGCTAATCTTCTTTGTTTGACCTAATCAATACTTTTGAACATGCATGTTCTTACAATAATCAATATTATAGTATACAAATTATAGTTTTACTTCTTCAGATCAAACATTTTTAATTCAAATAAAAAATGTACTGTTAAGTAAATATGTTGTTTAAATGTTAAACCAATAGTTTGTGACTGTATGTAAGAGTGGGCAAAAATGTTTGACAAATTTAAGCAGGTATTGTTGAATAACTTGGCTTATATTTACACCAGACGACTCTTTATTGTGGACTCCTAATTTAGCAATCAAAGACTAAAGAGAAGGTGGCTAGTTATCATGACCAACTCTTGGGCTACTCTTTTTACGAGTGAATACTGGGATTGGTCATCACATTTTAATGCCCCCACAGCACTCGCAGCCTTCAGATTGCCTGTGAAAAGCCCTACCAACCTGACTATGCCAGGCTTTGAAAAATTTAACAGTGTACAAAAATTGAAGAAATCCATAAAAATTAAATGTGTTTTTCTTCACATACTTTTGATGAGAAGGAAAAAGAAAAGGAAGAAACTCCATCTAAGTTGGAGATATGTCTTGGGTATTTTATAGTGGACTACCTTAAAATTTGATGTGTGAAATAAGAGTCCTGTAGAGCACATCCACTGTAAGTTTGTGATTATCAGCTTTTGCACATCCTAGATTCTTGGTTGGTGTATTGGGATTTGTTCAATAAAGATGAGTTATTGGAAGGAGTTTCTCTTTCTGTTGCCATCCTTTGTGAGTTACGTGACGCTCCAACCTCCAATTCTCAATTTTTGCAGGTCTTCTAGAATCTTGGATTCAAGGGTTGATGTTCGCCATCTACATTCATATCTATTATTGTTAGATTCTCAACATTCTTTTTCTCCTATAGGAATCTTAGGTTTGCTCCTGTTTAAGGATCTAAGTATCCAATATCAGCCCCTTGGTTTATTGATACCTAAAATAGATTTTGCACATTTCCATAAGGTTCATTCACTTGGTTGGAATGCTGCCAGCAGAGTGGTTGAGTATTGTAGTCTGTGGGAGCTCAGCTTTGAGAATTTCTGGGTGTGTGGACAATCTTTGCCATGGATTGTTGGGTACTACAGGTACTTCATCAGGACTAGTCATTCAGCTCACCTCTCCACCACCATTATCTCCCAACCTATAGTGTTTCAGCCTCTCATAGATCCCCATAGTTTGGGACTCTGTTACACAGTTACCAGCAATTTGATTAAAAGGGAAGTGGAGAGAATCATTCCATTGCTTCCTGTGTTTTATTGCTATCTGTTTGTTGTGCCCAAGAAGAAAGGAGGTTGACATATGTGTATTGATTTCTCTAATCCAAATCAGTTACTAAATCCTCTCAAAATTACAGTAAAGACAGTCATTACTCTGCAGTGTTATTTTTTTATCGTAATTGTAGATGACCAAGTTTGGTATCATTGCTGCCTATCTGCATTTTGTACACAAGGGTCAGGTGCTACAATTTAGGTCTCTGTCCTTTGCATTAGTATTGTCTCCATATGGATTCTATGAATTTTGAAGCCCATTTCTTGTAACCTGCATTCCCTGAGCTTGTGCCCTCTATATTACGTGAATGACTAGCTACTGCTGGCACCATCTTGTCAATTGGTGGAATATAACACCAGATACAACTTTCTAAAGCAAAAAGGCAGGATTTCTTATCAGGACTGAGCAGTCTATTATCACTTACATGCAATATATTGTCCATCTTGGTCATTTTTTTCAATATGTATCTCTGTCAGGCTTAGCTATGGAACAGGCTGTCCAACACTTTGTCTCTCCCCCTTGGGGTGGATTCCTGTATGTGTTGAGGGGATCTCCCAGAGAAGGTTCTCTTAATTCAGTTTACTTCCTCTGGGATCTAAACATATACCCATGTGTTTGCCATGTGTGGAAACCCATGAAACAGAGGAGAGGATCTTGGTGATTGAGGGGTCCAACCCTAACACACCAATTTGGTCTTGAACTCCTATAGGCAGGTGGCCTTGGGCAGTATAATTCTGTCCCCCTTTTGATCTGCTCTCTGATGGCCAGGAAGTAGCTAATGCCTGAAGCATTGCCAATATTCTTGATGAAAGCTTTTGCCAGGTATCTAGAACTTCTGCTTTATCCTCCACCTTTTAACCATCAAGACTCGAGCATAGCGATTACCTGTTTTTTTTTTTTTTTTTGGGATGATCATCTCCAGAACTGTAATTACCCCTTTACTCTGATGGAATTCAAACTGGCTCTTCATCAGTTGGATCTGATGATACACACTATGAAATGCTGCACCATCTATCTTCTGCTTCTCTTTTTACTCTTCTAGTTGTTTCTAACCACATCTAGCAGGAGAATGTTTTTCCTGATGCTTACCATTAGGCTATTGTCCTACCTTTCTCTAAGCCTGGGAAGAATCCAAAGATTCCTTCAAACTACCATCTAGTTACTTTGAAGTATCTCTAAGACCTGAGAGAGGATGGTTAATGCTCATCTTGTTTAGTTCCTCAAATTAAAAAACCTCCTCACACTCACCCAGTGTGGGATTAGATAACAATACTCCACCATGCACTGCCTGATTTGACTTGAAACATCAATCAGAAAAACCTTTCTGGAATAGCAACACCTTGTATAAATATTCTTTGACCTTAAGAAGGCTTATAATACTACGCGGAGATATGGCTTTTTGCAAGACCTCCACTTATACGGGTTACGTGGCCATTTGCCCAATATTATTTAAAAAATTTTTAATAAGCAGGCAATTTCAATTTTGTGTGGGTTGCTGTAGGGACCTCCCAGGGGAGGTTCAGTTTACCTCCTCTGGGATCTAAACATCCACCCACATGTTTGCTGTGAGTGGGCCATACTTTTTCAGAACAGACAATCTGACATTGCTCCATTTAGCCTCGAATATCAAGGAGCAGCTGGATGAATTGGGTCTGTCCTTGGATAACATTGCTGTATCCACTGGTCAGCACATCCCACCATGGCTTCTTACAGTCCCCAAATGTGACCTATCTTTAAGCCATCTGAGGAAAGCATACTATCTGTTATTTGTGAACTTCTTTTGAACCATCTTTCCATTCCTATTTATACAGATTATTCAAAGTCAAGTGACTTTGTGGGCTCTGCCATGGTTTGTTGTGGTTTGGTGGTTGCATGCAGAATCCCCTCTACAGTTTCTGTGTTCACTGCTGAACTGTATGCCATTTCTCTTGCCCTGGATCACATAGAAGCTAAGCAGTACCCAAACTGTACAATTTATATTGACTCACTTAGTTCTCTACTGGCATTGGAATCGCTTAACGTTGGTTCACACCATGTTCTCACCAATATTCAAAACAGACTGGCCCATTTCTCTTTAACATCTACTTCTATCCAGTTTTTTTGGATATTGGGCCACATTGGTATTCATGGAAATGAGCTTGCAGACACCACAGCTAAATCTATCTGCTCTGGCACTATATATCACCTCTTCCATACATGGACTGTGGTCCTCTATTCAGGGCTCAGCTATGTGCCATTTAGCAGTACACTTGGAGTGAGCAATGTGTGAACATGATTTTTCAAATAAAACCCTCTAGTGGACTTTGGCCATCTTGCTTCTGTAAGGATCGGAAAGAGGAAGTTTTTCTAACTATACTATGCATTGGTCACAGTTTTTAACTCAATGCTTTGTTTTATATGAGACTGATTCACCAGTATGTTATCTGTGTAACGCTTAGGTCACAATAAGCCAAATTTTACTGTCTTCTCATCATTATGATTCTCAACAAGACACTATTTTAAAGATGTTCTGTCCCAAGGTTTATTCATAATGTTAGACAATGTTATTGGACATGGTGACACTGTGCATTTTAAATGTTTTTAGTTTTCTGAAGGCCATTACATTTTTTAGTGTTATTTAAAGTTGTACATTAGAGCTGTTTTTAATGTGATTCCATTCTAAGAATCAAAGTACATTAGTTCAATTTGAAATTAGAAAATGGCCGAAACATCAAATAACTCAAAACCAGGACTGGAAAGGCCAACTTCACATGTTTAACACTGCTGTTTGAAGTCCCTGTTAGTCATCCCAGCAAGTTATAATAATTAAAATTTTGTAACAAGCCTTTTAAAACTTGTTACTTTACTTTTTGAAAATGAGCATAACATCAAATAACTCGAAACCAGGACTCGAAAGGCCTACTTCAGGTGACTAACGCTGATTTTTGAACTTACCTGTTAGTCTTCCTGGTGAGTTATGATAATTACAGAAAGTCCTTTACAACTTTTATTACTGTAGGTTTACTCTTACTGCTGTAGACTGGATGTAAAAAGTGGATTTAATGTTATTTATGTTTATAATTTAAAATTTAAACTTGTTTTACCTCAATTTAATTTTATGAATATTAACTTTTTTTTAAATTTTAAATTTTCACTGTATGTTTAGCACAGATAGTTTTGTTGCTTTGTGCCGTAAAATGCCAAACCAACCAACCAGTATAATGTAGTGAATCATGATTTACATTGTGTTATTATAGACAAATAAACACTATTTATACTTCTACCAACAGGGGGAGCTGATTCATTACAACAAAGATCTTTACAAACTATTTTAAAGTTTGTTGTAGTGAAAAGGGAACAACAAGAGAACTGTAATGAAGGAAAAACTAAGGTAAATTTTGTTTAGAACTTTTATAGTTTTATTAACAATTGTTATGAAACTGTAGAGATGTCTTTCTGGACTGTATGTAACTAAAACAGAATCAGTGTTGAAGTGTTTTAAATCTTAATTTACAAACATGAATAAACTTGTCTAAATGTGTCATTGTTCTTTTTTGTGTTATTAATCTAAGCAGTCTATATATGTTACACTTATCATAACATTAATGTTATTCGTTAACAAATGTTACACTGTTTTTATTGTATAATAAAGGTAGCTGTCTATGAACATTGTACTGTTTATGTTGTCCATAATGTTACATCTGTTATTATTATATTATTAATGTTTACTGTCCATATATCTTACATCTGTTGTTATTGTATTATTAATGTTTACTGTCCATATATCTTACATCTGTTATTATTATATTATTAATGTTTACTGTCCATATATCTTACATCTGTTGTTATTGTATTATTAATGTTTACTGTCCATATATCTTACATCTGTTGTTATTGTATTATTAATGTTTACTGTCCATATATCTTACATCTGTTGTTATTGTATTATTAATGTTTACTGTCCACATATCTTACATCTGTTGTTATTGTATTATTAATGTGTACTGTCCATATATCTTACATCTGTTGTTATTATATTGTTAATGTTTACTGTCCATATATCTTACATCTGTTGTTATTGTATTATTAATGTTTACTGTCCATATATCTTACATCTGTTGTTATTGTATTATTAATGTTTACTGTCCATATATCTTACATCTGTTGTTATTGTATTATTAATGTTTACTGTCCATATATCTTACATCTGTTGTTATTGCATTATTAATGTTTACTGTCCATATATCTTACATCTGTTATTATTATATTATTAATGTTTACTGTCCATATATCTTACATCTGTTGTTATTGTATTATTAATGTTTACTGTCCATATATCTTACATCTGTTATTATTGTATTATTAATGTTTACTGTCCATATATCTTACATCTGTTATTATTATATTATTAATGTTTACTGTCCATATATCTTACATCTGTTATTATTATATTATTAATGTTTACTGTCCATATATCTTACATCTGTTATTATTATATTATTAATGTTTACTGTCCATATATCTTACATCTGTTGTTATTGTATTATTAATGTTTACTGTCCATATATCTTACATCTGTTGTTATTGTATTATTAATGTTTACTGCTTATAGGTGTTACATCTTTTATGTTATTAATGTTTACTGTCCATAGATGTTACATCTTTTTAACATTTTTACCTTTTTGTGAAATGTAGAATTGGGGCCAGGGTGTTTTTTTTTGACACAATATTAAAATAAAATTCAGAAAATGAAAAATAATTATATTTTTAAGTGGTATATCATACAGCCCAGTGTTATTCCTTGTGTATATCATACAGCCCAGTGTTATTCCTTGTGTATATCATACAGCCCAGTGTTATTCCTTGTGTATATCATACAGCCCAGTGTTATTCCTTGTGTATATCATACAGCCCAGTGTTATTCCTTGTGTATATCATACAACCCAGTGTTATTCCTTGTGTATATCATACAGCCCAGTGTTATTCCTTTTGTATATCATACAGCCCAGTGTTATTCCTTGTGTATATCATACAACCCAGTGTTATTCCTTGTGTATATCATACAGCCCAGTGTTATTCCTTGTGTATATCATACAGCCCAGTGTTATTCCTTGTGTATTTACTGAAACAAGGTTAGGTTATAGAATCTTTCCTTTTAATTATGTTCTTCTCTTCAACACTTTGTTATTCTAAATGTATAGACATTTAACTGATTATCTATACATTTTTCAGCTTTTCTGACTTTATTAGCAACAATACTTTTGACTTCAACTGTCACTTACAGGTAGCAGCATGGCTCCAAAGTAGAAATTTATAGTTGGAGTAAATAACGTATCTCTTGCCTTGTTTTCATGATCCATATTCACAAGTTTTAAATAACGTATCTCTTGCCTTGTTTTCATGATCCATATTCACAAGTTATAAATAACGTATCTCTTGCCTTGTTTTCATGATCAATATTCACAAGTTTTAAATTCCCAGTTTTTATTTATTTTATAAGTAAACTTAAACTTGTTGGTTGTAGTTTTGTTTATTATTTAAATTTTTAAATTAGAATGTTTTTAATGTGATTTGCTTCTAAGAATCAAAGTACATCTGGTTCAATTTGAAATTAGAAAATGGCCAGAGATGATATATGTTTACTTTAGTGATACCACTGGTTGTTGTTTATATTGACCTGTTGAATGTGTTGTTTTATTTTAGAATATCTTTGTCACAGTTAAAACAGAACAGCCTCATGACCTACCAAAAGATGAGGTCATTTCAAAATTTAGTGTCAACAGTGATGATGATTTGGATAATTCAGAATATGGTGTTATTAGTGTGAAAACTGAATTACAACAATGTACTGAATCTAGGTTGGAAAGTACATCTGGTACGTATATATGTCTCCTACAATCTGTAAATTCATTGTCAGTATCTTAAAAGACTACGTTAGATACTTGGTAATTTTTTACAAATAACAAAGGCTTGCAATGGTTTTATTGTTTTAATTTTTACATATTGTACAGTAATTCATGTATGCTGAATTCAGAAATGATATCCATTATTCAATACCATTATTATACACAGTATTAATTTATGGTGTGTGAGATCTATATTTCTTGTGTTTTTATATATTATTTGGTTATTGTTTAAAATGTTTTAGGGATGAAATGGCAAGGATTTAAACATGTATTAAAATTAATTTAGTAGAGAGGTATGAAGAAAACATCCATTCTTTGTACAAAATGAAACAAAGAAAATTTGTGCTAAGAAGTTTCTGTTAACTGCATATTGCTTTGTAAGTAATGGTTTAAACAAATTCTAATACAGTATCTCATCTCTCTTCACACATATATGAATTCTTGTTCAGGACTGCTTTTTATATGCAAAGTATTTTTGTGTGACACAAGCCTTGTTGATGGGATCTACTGATTGAGATAGTGACAGTGAAGAAGGTACCAATATTTCACAGTCACAGTGACAACAGATTTTACATAAATGTGTGAGACAGTCATTTGATAACTCTTATACAATTATAGATGTGTAAGTTGTGAAGAAAGATTCACCAGTTTCTAAGCCTATTGACTAAGATTGTAGATTTGTCAGTGTAGAGTATGAAGCTCCCTCTTTTGTTGTTGATAAGAAAAGAAATTTAACTTGTTTTCCTAAGAAGTCTTCTGTCACGCTTGTAATATAAACCAATTTTGATTTGGTGCAATATGTAGGCTAATTTGTGTAAATTTTGAGTTTAATATTACTTGCAGTACCACATGTTCTAAACATAGCTACCCAATACAGTTTATTAATTTTAGCTTAGCCTGTAGTTACCTCTCGAGTGAAATTCATGCTCGCATCTGAGTAAATCTTCAAGGGCAAATATAGAAGGTCAAGCGAAAGATTACCATCAACTAGTCAAATAGATGTGTCAATGAGAACAGAAGTTTGTGGTCAGCTGGAAATGGACAGACCATGGCTTGAAACTGAACAGAACAAAATATGGTTTTTCTGTTGTGTCACAATGAAAGTTAATCATGTAGGGCAATACACTGATGCTTTTATCAAGGGAACAAAAACTATGTAACAATTTTTTTCCAAAGATGTTATAAAGTTTCAGCTTTGTCAAAAGCACTTCATCTGAAAAGTACTCTGTAGTTAATTCAGTGAACAAAGAACTGATGTTCAAAAGAGTTGAGTGCATTCAAAATTGCAAAATGCAATCAGTCATACAAGTCTTTCACTGGTGATCTCCAGCATTTAGAAAATTGTGGTGGATTTCGGTGTCCCAGATTACATCAAGGTATTTGTTTTATAAAGTGTTTACAGTTTGTGAAATTAATTACTGAAGATATGAGTGATTTTGGTAAATGATTTTCAAGATGTAATATTTTTTTCCATACTACGTGATGGTTGTATGGGCGTCACTTCATTGCAAGAGGAAATTGTATATGTACAATACTGTATTTTTAAGTACTTGCAGTGTGGGAAAACCTGATACATATCCCATTTTTCATCATTTTGTGTACCAGTTTGAAAAAACTTACAAATGAAAGATTTGTCAGGACCAGTCTCAGTCCTGAGTGACAGAGCTGCTGTGAATGTTGGCATTCAAAATAGAGTGTATCAGAAATGCTGGCCAGTGATTATCTTTTGTTTCACTGAAAGGTACCTGTGACGTGTTAAATAGTAAATTTTTATTTCTGGGACAAGGTGAATTAGTTACTAAGTGCAGTGATTAAAATGTTGCAACTTCTAGTGATACAGACAGCCCAAGTCATTAAAGAAACGTGAGCTAAACATACAGATGTTTATAGCAAAGCATTTAAATATTGGTAATACTTGTATTGAAAGATATTTTTGACTTGTTCACGAAGATCACTAACTCTTTATATCATAACATACATAGATAGATACATACATAGATCAAAACAAGAAACTTATATCATGGAATACGTACATCCAAGATCAGTGTAAGAAACTTATTATATTGTGGCATATATTCATCTGAGATGAAGGCAACATTAAAAACACCAATGGGAAGGAGAAACGGAAAGTGAAGATAGGTGATATACTTACTATGGATAGTACTTGTAAGTTGTGTTTTCAAGTTTTCTAGTGACATGTAAGTTAAAGATCTCTACTCTTTTTTTCTGTTGGATGGTAGGATCTTCATCTACTTCCTTTGTAAATGTCTGTTTCTAGCAGCATGGATTTTGGATGTAGTTGAATTGCTGTGTATAGTCCATCACACCCAAGCTACTCTACAGTTAGGTGCAAGTCCATTAATGTTACAGATTTTAACATTATTTGGGATTGAGTATCATAACTTTAACATATAATGTGTGGTTTGGATCACTATACTACCATAGCTCTCTTCCAGTTGGATGTACTCCTGATTTTCTGTCCATATATACAACAACATTGGGTGTAGAGTTCAGAAGTGATGTACTCTTCCACATTTCATCCTGGACCTTGAGGTTTATATGGTATATCCTTCCCTCACACTGGTCCACCCACCTTGGAATTCTAGCTATTTAGGTGAGGGGAGGTTATGTACTGCATCAGTTGTAACTTTTATCTAGTTAAACTGTATTTCTGATTTGTACTTACCTTTCCTCACGCTTCCTGCTGAAAAGTAGTTTTCCATTTTCTGCTATAACTGTTAAATGATAATTTGGATAGAGGGAGCCACATGTATCAAGAGAGTATGCTGTTATGGAGTATAGAGGGAGTCACATGTATCAAGAGAGTATGCTGTTATGGAGTATCTTGATACTACAATTTACATGCAAGATGCATTGTAATTGGTCAATTACAAATGTGGGAGATGTAAGGCTTATGGTATGTGCAAAAAATGTTTGTGTATAAAGGGCATCGCTAAATAAGAATAACTGTTTGTGTGAGAGAAGTCCATTTTCAGTGTAGGAAAATTACATGATGTTATGATGTTTCTAGGAAAATTACATGATGTTATGATGTTTCTTGATACATGTTGATAAAGTAGTTTAATTAAATATTCAACATAATTCTCAAAAATTTGACTTGTACTTTGACCTTTCTACAGAGAAAAGGTTGAATTGTGCCTGTTGTATCAGATATTTTTATTTCAGATATAAAGACCTGTGTGAACTCCTGTTGTGGAAGCAGTTATCCTGATTGTCATCTTTTAAAACAAGAAGATCTATTTAAAGATGTGAAATCTTCAAGATTAAACACTGATGTTTGTGGAAAAACAAACTTAAATGGAAGTAACATACAACAACCTAATATACATGAAGATGATGAAAAAACATACAGTTATGTAACATGTGGAAAGGAAAGTGTAACATCAGATAATGTGAAACAACACAAGAGAATACTGTGTGGAAAGAAACTGTACAGATGTGAAATTTGTAATAAACATTTTAGGTTTCATGGTGAATTGATAAAACATGAAACAATACATACTGGGGAGAAACCTTACAGGTGTGACATTTGTGGAAAACACTTTGTAAGTGGTAGTAACTTAAAAAGACACAAACAAATACATACTGGGGAGAAACCTTATTGTTGTGATGTTTGTGAAAGATACTTCATTTCAAATAATGGATTAAAAATTCATAAAAGAATACATAATGGGGAGAAACCTTACAGGTGTGACGTTTGTGAAAAACAATTTAGAATTAGTGGTAACTTAAAAAGACATAAACAAATACATACTGGGGAGAAACCTTATTGTTGTTCAGTTTGTGAAAGATACTTCCAATCAAATAATGGATTAAAAATACATCAAAGAATACATACTGGGGAGAAACCTTACAGTTGTGATGTTTGTGGAAAACAGTTTGGAAGTAACTCTAACTTAAAAAGACACAAACAAGTACATACTGGAGAGAAACCTTACAGTTGTGGTATGTGTGAAAAGCAGTTTAGTAACAATGCTAGCTTAAGAGAACATGAACGACTGCATACTGGAGAGAGACCCTACAGTTGTGGTATGTGTGATGAACAGTTTAGAACAAATAAGGCAATGAAATATCATAATAACATACATACTGGAGAGAATCTTGCAGAGTTTGTGGAAAATACTTTAGATCAACTAGTGACTTAGAAAAGCATAAAAAAAACACACTGGGTAACAACGTCGTTGTGTAATGTTGTGAAAAATAGTTTCATGCACGCAAAGAATCAAAACAACATGAAAGAAGGCATACAGAAGAAAAACCTTCCAGTTGTGACGTTTGTGGAAAGACATTAAAACAAATTCTAAATTAAAAATATATCAGAGAATACATATTACAGAGAAATGTTAGAGTTGTGTAGTGTGTGTGTGGAAAACAATTGATAAGTAATAAGCATGAACAAAAACAGAGTGGGATCACACCTTACACTTAGTGTGTAATAAACAGTTTATATGCAAAAACGGCTAGTTTGGGTTGAGAAAATATTTTACATAGAAGAGCGAACAACGTTTCGACCTTCTTCGGTCATCGTCAGGTTCACAAAGAAAGAGGTAACGGACTGGAAGCTGACCACATGTTTGAAAGGGGTTGTGTAACTGTGTGTCGAAATGTAGAGGGCGGTATTAGATGTTTGAATATATAATTAATAAATAGTTTAGAATAAACAAAGACAGAATGGGATCACACCTTACACTTA
The DNA here is from genome assembly GCF_004210375.1 of Tachypleus tridentatus. Taxonomy (NCBI): domain Eukaryota; kingdom Metazoa; phylum Arthropoda; class Merostomata; order Xiphosura; family Limulidae; genus Tachypleus; species Tachypleus tridentatus. The sequence goes on along the minus strand of NC_134833.1, from coordinate 165,978,917 downwards.
GTGTGTAATAAACAGTTTAGAATAAACAAAAACAGAGTGGGATCACACCTTACACTTAGTATGTAATAAACAGTTTAGAATAAGCAAAAACAGAGTGGGATCACACTTTACATTACACTTAGTGTGTAATAAACAGTTTAGAATAAACAAAAACAGAGTGGGATCACACCTTACACTTAGTGTGTAATAAACAGTTTAGAATAAACAAAAACAGAGTGGGATCACACCTTACACTTAGTGTGTAATAAACAGTTTAGAATAAACAAAAACAGAGTGGGATCACACTTTACATTACACTTAGTGTGTAATAAACAGTTTAGAATAAACAAAAACAGAGTGGGATCACACCTTACACTTAGTGTGTAATAAACAGTTTAGAATAAGATCATGTATAAAGATATAATAAACACTTACTGTTCTTCTGTACAGTTAGTGAAATAATAATTTAAAATTAATTCTGCTGTAAAAGTTCATTGAATAATACACTTTGGAAGAAGTTTACAGAGAACAGTGGAAGAAATAGTAAATTAAAAATACATCGGAAAATGAACACCTGAGATAAATCAGAGCGGTGTAAAAAATCTGAAACAAATTGTAACTACAACTGAATGAGGTTATTGTTTAAAATTTATCAAACTAAATGAGACAGGATTTAGTTGTACTGTACTATCTTTGATGTGGTTTAAATTTAAATTATTGTGTTAGTTTTTTTACACGATAATGTTACACCAAAAGAAATATTACATTTGGATGAAGAGAACAGTCATTGTTTCTGTAGAAAGAAACAAGAAGAAACCTTGTAACTGTATAGTTTAATTCTTGTTTTTTTTTTATGTATAGACAGTAAGTAATGATTAGAACCAGTTTAGCTATATTAATATTTCAACATATACTAAGGATGTGCTGTTATAAAGTACAATATCAGTTTTCAATACTGATTAAAGTACTTGTACAATATCTAATGTTTCTGTGATAAACAAAATAAAACAATAAATAAAATGTGAATAAACATTTTTATATTTTCTAAAGTTTGATATTTGTAGATGTTTTAGTTGTATATAGGTTTCTTAATAGGAATTTTAAAGTATTTGTCACTCAATATTCTAAGATGACAAAGCATTAGAAGACATTGTGATATTTAATTATTAAAGAAAGGTCAAATATTTTTTTGAAATTAATCTGTAAAATTAGTAGATGAAAGTTAATATGGTTGTGATATTATAACATATAGATGGATTTGTCTACTGTAAACTTTTCTATTTAATATGATTCTACAATTCTATTGTGTATTTTCAATACTATGACAGTCATGTCATAATTATTTTTACCTTCCATATTTTGATATTTGTTGTGATTGTATTAGAATATTTAACTGAAAATAGAAGTCTGAATAATGTGTGATACATTTGACTATTTCACAAAAGGATCAAAATCTTAAGGTGTTTCTAACAAGGAAACAGAAACATGATGATTTGTTCGAAGATTTGGAGTGACTGGAACTTCACTCACATCAGGATCAGAACTATGAAACAATATTGTTGTCATTGAAAAGAAAAAGACAACAGCCTTTCATCCATCTTCTGATGAATGGATGAGGGATACAGTTGTACATTGTTAAATCAGCCATTGTTATAAATGAACAAAAGATGTTGTATTAAGATATTAAGATTTAGTTAGTGTTCATGTTAATTTAACATTTAAAGGCACATAAAACTACACAACTGAAACACTTGTATCAGATAGTGATAGAAAGGATGGTTAATGCTCGTCTTGTTTGGTTCCTCGAATCAAACAACCTCCTCTCGCCCACCCAGTGTGGGTTCCGACGACAGCACTCCACTACAGACCACTTAATTCGACTTCAAACATCAATCAGAGAAGCCTTTCTCAAATAACAACATTTTGTATCAATATTCTTTGACATTGAGAAGGCTTATGACACAACATGGAGGTATGGCGTTTTGCGAGACCTCCATACATATGGGTTACGTGTCCATTTACCCATGTTTATTTAAAGAATTTTAATGGACAGGAGAGTCCAAGTTCGTGTGGGTTCGACACTTTCCAACTTCAGGTGACTGACGGTGGTTCTGGTAGTTACCTGTTAGTCTTACTGGTGGGTTATGATCATTACCATTCTGCTACAGAAGTTCTTTACAACTTTGTAGACCGGATGTCAACATTGGTTTTATGCAATTTTCTGTTTTGTTTTTACCTTCATTTACTTTTACAAATTTTACTACATTTACTTTTATCTTTTTACTGGACATTTGGCTACTTATTATTACGATTTTGCTACGTGTCTTTTAACACTTCTATTATTTTACATTTTGATACTGGCTGCTATGACACATAACCCTGAACCAGGACTGGAAAGACCAACTTTAGGTGACTGATGGTGGTTCTTGTACTTACCTGTTAGTCTTCCTGGTGGGTTATGATCGTTACCATTTTGCTACAGAAAGTCATTTACCACTTCTCTTACTGTAGTTTCTCTCTCACCATTGTAAACTAGGTGTCAACATTGGTTTTATGCTTTTTTTTTTTTTCAATGATGTTTTGCTTTACCTTCATTTCCTTTTCTGTATTTTACTACATTTAATGTATTTTTACCTTTTTACCAGACGTTTGGTGCAGATAGCCTAGCTGCTTTGTGCCATAAATCAATCAATTTTTCTAATGTTATGATGTTTCTCTAATCTGCCAGTTTGATGCCAAGAGCCACTCCAGTTCCACCCGTAATTCTAGATAGATTACTCCTTGTCTTCTCACTGTTAAGTATGAAAAATGTTCATGTATCAACATTATGAATTCCTTTTACAATCATAAACATTCAATCAGATCCCCTCTAATTCTGTTATCCAAGAGAAAACAGTTTTAAGATCTTAATCTCTTCTCACTTGACAATCCCTCCATCCCTGACACCATTCATCGACAAATATAAACTTGGAATAACCACCAACTCCACAAAGACCAAGATCCTTTAACAGAGAGTTTTCTCTAGCCCTCAACTCAAACTAACCTCACTTATTTACACAAACCCTGGAATGCTGACACTAATGTCATTTGTTCTATCACTAAGAGTTCATCTACCTTTTATCTTTTCTTTAGAGCATTTATCCTTCTATATCTCCAGCAGAGATCCAGTTATCCTTTGAAGAAGTCACTGAATCTAAACTTCTTCCCTTGGATCTGATGCAAAATTACAAGTCTCACTATCAAGATGATTAACACCTCTAAATTGGCAGATGATTTCATCTTAACTAATGGTTGTTTTTTTATTCCTTCAACTTTAGAGCCAAACGCCTCCACCGACAAACATCGACTCAGTTTAACAAGATCAGTAAGCCTGCCTCATGACCACTTTTAACTGGGACCCCAGATGCTGCTGACAATTCCACCAAATCCTAATGTAGCTTTACCTGTTGCATTGGTCAATAACAATCTACCAAGACTGATGCAGAGGAGAGCCAGAAGCCGAAAATGACAAAGACCTGTACTAAATTCACCCAACCACTACAAATCAAGCAGTTGAAAACTCCAGTTCAGACTCAAATTCCATGATCCACGGCTGCGAAATCGTTAACTTCCATTGACAATCACTCAACCTCCAGTCAGCAGACCCAAAACTGGATCACCAAGAAAGACAAACTTCAGACAGCTGAATAAGAATACGTTGACTACTGCAGCTTCTCACATTCAACCTCCAGCTAACAAAAGTAACAATCACCCTCCACCTACTTGCTCCACCAGTTAAGTCTCATTTAGAGACCTCTAAACTCCAGCAAATCCGATAGCTTAGATGGATTTTTCTTCACCTGATAGAGACAGTTCTTTCGCTTCTTAGTTCTATAAATTGCTTTAAAGCTTCCTCAAATTTCATGTAACCCTTTGTAGCAATGATCTTTGTTTTTCTTTTCTTTCAGTTTCAGCTGGGCACGGTCAGGATATTTAATTTGATGCCCTGGCTGTGAAAATGGGATTTTCTTGGGGTACTCCTCTTTGCCCCCATAGCAAAACTTTTATATAAAACTTTCATAGCATTCTGGGATCACAGCCATGAAACGGTGTCTCTCCACGTGAAAGTTAAAATTTAGTGTTAAGTTACAGTTAAATACCTTTCTCTCAAGTCTCATGTCTACTTATGGACTTACTGAAGAGTAAACATTAAAAATACCAGAAACATGCTACTTTACCACAGTCTTGGACTCTACAGCCAAACAAGGAACTCTACTGATTTCACCTTCACGCGCACAACACGTACTCCTGCCCAACTATTCCCGCCAGGTTAAAGCCACACCCACATTCAACGTCTCTTCCTTCATTCTTGTCCCATGGCTTTCTCCAGATGCTGCACAACATTTAGATAGTTAAGCTGTTAATGGTACCTATCTCAAGTAATAATCAACAAATAAATGCTAAAAATAAGCAAGTCATTATGTATGCCCTAACTTTAATTTCATGTAGTGAGGCTAAAGCGAAATAACGGTTTGTGAGACAAGATTATCTGTCATGCACTATTCCACCAATGATACAAGAACTAAGTTCTGGGTAAAGATTATACCTGTACTGGATAAATTATGGTTCTCTCACTCGTGTACCAACCTTATCTTGGTACACTCCTGTTCTATATAGATGTTTTCTGTGTATGGATAATCCCATCACCAGTCTCTTCACCTTCTCAGTGTATGATTTTAGCTATAAGTGTCAGTGGGTGGTATGTTTTGGAAACATTTTCCTAAACTGAAAATGGATTTTCAATAATACTTACCGTTGCTGGCACTCTTCTTCCCTATTAAGAGCTGGTGTTAGTGACTGGGATGTGTAAGTTTCGAAAGAGTAGATTGGCTTGGTGGTGTTAGGCCTAGCAGCTTCGATGTGGTGGAAGTGCCACGATACCATCCTTAAGTTTTTGGTGAACCAGACTCAAGGATTCGTGAGGCATATCCTGGTGGATTTTATGCACGATTCTCTAATGGCGTTAATTCCCTGAATTTTCATGACTTCTTACTTGGAAATATTTATGGGTGGGCTTCAGATCACTAGGTCCTTGCATACAAGAGGTTCTTCTGCGACGTGGAGTAACAATTACATCATGTAACAAAATTTTCATTTCTTGTTGTTTCTCGGCAGAAAGTGTTATTTCACAATTGCTTACGCCTAAAGTCAATGGAAAAGGCCTATTTTCTCTTCAAACTTTACTTTTGTGACCTGGAAGCATATAACGAAAACATGATGGGAGACTATATTTGGAGGCTTATACATGAAAGTGATTAGCATTACAGTCGCACATCTCGAAAAACTACTCACTTCTAAACTTTTTTGTATAACTTTAGTATACATACATGTATATTTTGATTCATATGTTGTTTTATTCAGACCTTATGTAAATGAAAATGTGCAAATTTGCTCGTTTTTACATAGAAAATAGGTTAATTTCTGAATTTCATTATCCAGGTCACAAAAGCAAAGTATGAAGGGAATAATGGCCATTTTCTGTATTTTTACAACATAAGCAATTAAGAAATAACACATACTATCCAGGAACATTGTGTTACATAGTGTTATGTGGAAAGCACTTGATGATTGTAACGAACTTCTTAATGGGTGTATACTTTAGTATGCTGGCTCTGCAAGGTCATATAATTAAGGCACTCGACTCGTAATCCGAGGGTCGCGGGTTCGAATAGCCGTCACATCAAACATGCTCCTTCAGCCGTGGGGGCGTTATAATGGTACGGTCAATCCAACTATTCGTTGGTAAAAGTGTAGCCCAAGAGTTGGCGGTAGGTGATGATTACTAGCTGCCTTCCATCTAGTCTTACACTGCTAAATTAGGGACGGCTAACGCAGATAGCCCTCGAGTAGCTTTGCGCGAAATTCAAACCAAACCACTTTAGTACGATGCCTCTTTTGGATAGGTGATGTGTATTGGCCAACTTGATCACTATAAATAGTCATTAAACTTCCTTGGCTCTATGTGGCTGTCGATAGGTGCTTGGTGCTCCTTTGTTGTGTGGTGGATTTAGAGGTTGATTTCTCAGCTTCAGTGGTAGTTGGCTATGAGTTGATAGTCTTGACTTCAGTAGCAGTGAACTGAAGTTTGTCTCTCCTTTGTGGTGTGAGCTGCTAATTTTGAATACCTTTTTGTTAGTTGGGTTTTTTCAGGGAGTTCTGTAGTATATAGTCCGAGGACTTTGTGCACGGATGAGGAATGTGAAAAACAAATACAGCACAAAACAACGTAGAAAATCCATGGTCATGTGAGTATCCATCCAGGGTAGGTGGTAATTTAGAAGCTGGTGTTTCTTTTCATTTCTCTCACGGAAAGTAAGTTTAATCTTTCACAGAATCTAAATGTTTATGGACTGACTTGTTTAGATTTTATAATTGGTGTGTGAATGCTGTTAACTTGTGCTGTGATGACTGATAGACGTGGTGAGTGAATGCAGTAGCCTGACCAATGTAGAGCATGTTGGAAAGCTGTGTGGTGAAAACTAGAAGTTACTATGAAAAAGTTTAGGATGGCAAACTGAAGTTATATAACATATATATAGATGTTGATGAAAACGAAGGCCGTGATGAAAGCATCCATCTACAGACAAACGTTATATTTTGTGATGAAGTGAAGGTTTGAAATTAAATTTTGAATCAAGTAGTTGGGATTTGAAAAGAAATTTGTAATTTAATTTAAAATTTCACAACTGAGCACAATCTCCTCTCAAAGCTGAGATTTGTAGATTCTATGCTAGAAATTTTGTTGTTGGAAATAAAGGAACTGTGAGAAACTCCAAATTGACAGCTGGAGCACCAAAAAGAAAAGCATGACCATATCCGGAATAAGCGGGTAAGAGAAAAACATAAGGATTAGTAAATATTAAGTAGTATAAAACAATTTAAAGTATATTTGGGCTTAACAAGTTGAAAGTCGAAAACAGAAAATATACATTGTTTCATTAACTATCACAAACCTCTTAGTTATTTGTGACCATTACGAATTAAAATAGAAACAGAAAATACTGTAACAGCTACACATTATATTTAGCGTTTTTATTAATATCAAAATAATTGTAAAATAAAAAACATAGAAATTACACTTCTGTTGTTTGTGGGTATACAGATTTAGACGGCCTGGTAATTACAGTTGCGAGTTTAAAAGCTCGCCAGCGAACATGATTGTCCAACGTGGTACTTTACTAGGCTTAGCCACACACGTCTCTTTTGGCTTACAACAATTACCAATCGACACCTGTGGGAAAAAATTCATACATGACAATTACTTTTCTCGTTATGATTTTTTAAAAGTTTTTAACCGGTTAATTTTGAAAATTCTTTGACTTTTTTATATAAGTTTCATTATATGTCTGTTCATTAATTTGTTCATCCCATAATAATTACTTTATCATCGCCTTCTGTTTAGCTCGCGTGTTAATGCTACCTAATATAAACCAAAATTGTAACTTCGATCGGTCATTTTAACATATTGTTTTTGCTTCTATCACTAACACAACTAATTTTCTGCAGCAATCAACAATCAAATGACCATTTTTATTAAAAGCGTAAAAAATACACGAGCTGTCTTCTTTATTGGAAAGAAAAGCTGGAAAATACATCTAACTCATAATAATTTATATACTACAAAAGAAACAAATCTGATATTAACATTTTCACGTGCGATAACATCTAAAGGTATGCATTGTTCCTAATCCAAGGTTTCCATGACATTCTGCACAAAAGTAATTTACCAAGTGAAGAGATGACAGCTTACGTTGTAAAAAGAGGAAAGAAGTCTTACCTTACATCTGTAAACATTTTCTGTTAAATTTCATTTGGTTGTAATTTTCTTTACTGACATCAATGTATTAGTGACAAGAATTATACCCCTACCCCATGCCATACTAGTACAAGTTACAGCTATATTGTCCACTTGCTAGCTCACACGCTGTGTCATCATCCTTTGAAATCAGAGCACCTCCCACCATTCTCAAAACAAGACCTGGTTCTACATAAACTTTGTCATTTGCTCGTGATACCTGATCTTCTGTAGCAGCTGTTTGAAATGTTCTGACTTCATCATAGCTTTCACATATTCTATATGAATTTAAAGTGCTGATAAGGGTTCTGTTACTATATTCTTGTTGTAGTTGTACCATGAGGCTAACATGGAATGGTAATATAACCTACATTTTAACATGGCAGCTCCAGTAAATAAGACACTTAGCTAGTAAAATATACCTGTGCCTAATGTTTTCTACTGACTTGTAATTACGGTTTGACTAAATCAAAGGCTTGTTTGCCAAATAGCCTCCAAAAGACTTTCTGGAGCGAGTCTGGGAAAAGACAGTTGATGAATCAAGTTCAATTACTTGAGCATTTGGGTGTTTGGTTAATGCTTTTATTTGTTTCCCATCTCTGCAAAACATGTTGACAGCTTGTGAAGTATTTCATCGTAATTCCCAAGCAGATCTGGGTCATTATCGGTTATTAATATTTCTGAGGACTTACAATGCTAAAAATCGGGTTTCGATATGTGTGAGAGATAGATCACAGGCAGCTCACAAACCTAACGACATTGTACGTGAACAGACTATATCTGGCAATTCTTTCTGTCAGTAAAATGATGTCATCAAATATTTTGTTCAGATTTTCCTTCACGAAAAATGATCTGATTAGTTTGGCAGTGACAAAATTCATTCTTATAGTGGCCAGATATTCCTTTAGTGCTTCTCCTTAAATCTGAGGTAACAGTTCTTGGTGCCTTATCGTGGGTAGAGTCGGCTATATTTTCTCTGTGTTTCTCTGAGGTGTATACATTTAATATCACAGTCAGTGTTATTTTGCACCATTTCCAAACATATTTTTTGTCGTAAGTAAGCCTTTTAGTGACAATTTTATCTCCTTTTGTATTTCCTGGTTTTTCACATATGAAACAGCGTTCATCTGAGGATAAAGATGTAGTGTCCTCTCACGATAAACCTTTAACTGTTCCTCTCAGGTCATCACAAGAACCACTGGTCAGTGTACTGAGATGTTCATGGAGAATGCAACTGAACATGGGATAGTTTAGATGTCCGTTGAAGCGACATTCCTCTTTCAGCAACAATATCTTGCAATTCTAAGAAGAGTTGCAAAAAGTCATGCTCAATTATAGCGAAAGGATTACCGGTTATTAGTGTTCATGACGTTGAAACTGACTGTATGTATAGCTGGCTCTTGTTCTCCAAGTATCAATTGTAAATATGTTAGGCTACATCGGTTAACTGCTAGAATATTCAACACGTTTTTGTACAAGGCAAACATGTAATAATTGCTGTAACAAAGGTAAAGAAAATGTTATTCGTACGATTGTAAGTAAATAAATGCATCTCAGTGGTATGTCTTCGGATTTACACCTCTAGAAATCGGGTTTCGATACCCGTGGTGGGCAGAGTACAGATAGCCCATTGTGCAGCTTTGTGTGTAACTGCAAACAAACAAGCAGTAAGTAAATAAATTATCAATAGTTTTCAAAAATACCCTCTGTAAGTTTTGAATTGCCGATTGATGCATTTGGACACTACTTAAAATGAAACACAACAACATTTAAATATTTGTTAATTCACGACGAGCCTTCTTAATTCGTAACAGCCATTCAAGATACATTGACGTCCATTTCGATAACGTCCTCTAATTACCATTTACTCTTGGCCCAGCATGGCCAGATGGGTTAAGACGTTTGATTCGTAATCTGAGGGTTGCGGGTTCGAATCGCGGTCGCACCTAACATGCTCGCCCTTTCAGCCGTGGGAGCGTTATAATGTTACGGTCAATCCCATTATTTGTTGGTAAAAGAGTAGCCCAAGAGTTGGCGGTGGGTGGTGATGAATAGCTGCCTTTCCTCTAGTCTTACACTGCAAAATTAGGGACGGCTAGCGCAGATAGCCCTCGAACAGCTTTGCGCGAAGTTCAAAACAAACAAACAAACAAACCATTTATTCTCAATGGTCAAATGTTGTTTTAAAATAAATCATTTTAGTAAAAGTAAGTTCCAAATAAAGATTGTTTATTTGTAGTTAGGCACAAAGCTACGCAATGGGCTAGCTTTGTAATGCCCATCACGGTATCGAAACACGGTTTCTAGCGTTGTAAATCTGTAGACATTTAAATTAAAGAAATAAGTGAAAGGTATCCATGAAACGATTTAATGACCTCCAGTACTGAAACGAAATACACAAATAAGAAAATAGGGATTTGAAAATGCCCCCAAAAGGATTCTGGGTTATTTTGCTTTGTTATATACGCATCACCGTTACTTTCCAAAAATAACAAAATGAGTTTGTGGTACTTGATTAAATTGCTACGTCAACTATATTTGTGTGTATTTTCTTATAGCAAAGTCACGTTGAGCTATCTGTTGTGTCCACCAAGAGGAATCGAACCTCTGATTTTAGCGTTGTTAATCCGTAGACTTACCGCTGTACCAAAGGGGATGATTATTTCTAGAACATTTGTTTTGGGCCTGATCTGTGCGCCTCTAAGTAGGTCTTGTACGGATTCTAAATTAATTAACTTAAGAGTAACCTGAAAGATGTGAAACAGGTATTTATACTTTTACCTTTAATGTTTTTGGTTTTTTGTTTAATTTTGCGCAAAGCTACATGAAGGCTACCTGCTATAGACGCCCTTAATTTATCAGTGTAAGACTAGAGAGAAGGAAACTAGTCATCACCACCCACCGCCAACTCTTGGATTACTCTTTTACCAATGAATTGTAGTATTGACCGAAACAGTATACCCCCACACGGCTGAAAGGGGCGAGCATGTTTGGTGCGACGGGGATTCGAACTCGTGATTCTCAGATTACGAGTCCAACGTCTTAACCCACCCGGCCATGCCGGGCCATTTAATATCTTAACTGTTATTATGTGTGGTTTTATTTATTTCTTTAAATTTAAGTAATAATGAGGACCCATTGTTTGTTAAATATTATGTTATATAATTTTATTTTAATCAGTAACATAGTTGATATATACTTTATATGATGATGGTTTTGATTATTAAAACATTTGTCAAACATTATAAGTTCATACAGTAATTTACTTATTTGTGTGTTGGTGTTAAACACGAAGCACGTGTTATACATAAAATTGTATATTCAACATTAAACATTTAATGAAAGTTATACCATATAAAGATTTGTAATTTAGTAGTTTTTAATGATGTGATTTTTACATGAAGTGTAACATATTAAGTATGGTAAAAACCTAATATCTAGTCATGTATGAACGACGTAACTTTTGGTTAGAAGATTGTCATGTTCTCTTCCAAGACGATTTTCAAAACAATTTCTTGTCAGGCAAAAAGGACTTACCATTCTGCCTATACATGTGACGAAGCTTAGGAATTTGTTCACAGGTTATAGAAGTATTTAGAAATTTAAGATTGTTACTTTAGGAAACCTTTACAATGTTTTTGCAGGATGCAACAACTATCTAATCCTTAACATGTTTTTCTGTAGTTTAACTACAGGCTTTAAAGTTATAAAGGTGAAGTTGTGATGTAACCATGGATGTATTAAAGATGAAAGTTGAAACCATTTCTGAAAAGAAACATGATGATTTGTTGAATATTAAATTGATGAAAAGTGAAGATGAAACTTCTACATTATCTAATAGTAAGTATATATATTTAGAAGTTAAATGTTTTGGGTTCTATCTAACGTAAGTAGTGAGAATGTTATCTGTTTAACAGTGTTTATGCATTTTCAAAATGTACTTAAAGTTATATTTATGTAAAGTGTGACTTTGTATTTGAACTTTGAGACATTTTCTCTTTCTATAAATAACAAGAAATTTATGAATATTTCACTCCTTAAAATATTTGCAAACTAAAGATCTCTGTTTGACCTTTACATATTGTAGAATTTTATTATAAATACTGGAAACATTAAATCAAAATGTTAATTTTAGTTTCTAGTATAATATTAACCATCTACATACAGCTTAGTTAGTTTTATTTGTAATAACCTGTAAACTGTGAAATACATCCTATAAGTGAATATAATACATGTAGTTTGAAATTAAAGTTTAAGTTTTATAATTTATAATGTTAGCTATAGGGAGCTGCTATTTGTGATGATTGGTAGAGACAAGGATACTTTATAAATACAAGTTGTTCAGTGAAGTTAACAATAGTTAGTTTATGAGTTCAGTATCAAAACATTGTTCAGAATTGGAAGTGAGATTTAGTTTGTAATTATAGCAAGGAAATAAGTTGTAATTATAGCAAGGAAATTCCATAAGTAAGTTTATTTATGAGTTAGATAATTTACCCTGTAGAGCATCCCGCTAGTACAGCAGTATGTCTTCGGATTTACAACGCTAAAATCAGGGGTTTGATTCCCTTTGGTGGGCTCAGCAGATAGCCCAATGTGGCTTTGCTATAAGAAAACACACATTTACCTGTAGTATTGGTTTCTCTGTTCAAACTGTATTTGTACATTTAGGCCTATAACTAAAAAACGAATGTGACAAATGTCAAGAAAGGGGTATATAATACATTATTATGTGGACTTGATTCAGTAATATTTTTACCAAATCATCTAAATTAATCTGTTCAGAATGAAAAGAGTTTAGTAAACACAACTAAATTTTTCAATGAATTATTTGCACAAAGAATTGGCTGTGAAATTTATGAAGCCATTACCAAATCTTATCACTATGTTGTTGTGAAAGGTTTTCTGTTTAGAAGGAAAATGTTATTTCACCTTAATCTTGAAGTTAAAGCTTTCATGTTTGATTTCAGTGACTTCTAGAATTTCCTAAGTTAGTAAAATAACTATCTATATTGTAAAAGTTTATAGTTTGTCTCTTACTTTATACATTGTTTAACAACTGTAATGAAATCATATGCATACAATGTAGTTAAAAGTTGAAAAATATATGGAAGGAAATCCTTTTCTTAAAAGTTGTACATATTGTAACAACTAACAGATATTTTCAATGATTTATTATAATAGTCATAGTTTAACCTCTTCACATCTGTTGTACCTTATCTATTTGTTTTTTATTTCTTTGTAAACCACAGTTGTATGTTTCCAGTATATGTCATAGTAAACACTCACTTCAAGAGTTCTTTCTTCTCACACCCTGAACTTCATCAGTTTTTATCAATCTGTTGGTTATCCAGAAACTAATTTATTTATATGTCATGTATTAATATATCTCAGAACTTCTACAATTTATTTGACTTTTAGTTTTCTTAGCTTCTCAGCTTGTCCTGGTGGTTAGGATCTTGGACTCACATCTGTTGTCTCCAGGTCACAGGTTCAAATTCCATCACCAAGTAGCCCAAGCTTTAGGTGTTGGTTAATTACTTTCATTGTAGTCTATAATTTAGAGACAGCTGGTGCAGAGTAGAGATGTGAGCTTGTAGAAATTACAGTTCAGTTAAATTATGGTTTGATTTTATTTTTAGAAACTGAGCTGTTGTTTCAGTTGTTTTTTTAAGCCTACATTGTAATATAGAGTAAAATGTTTATTCACGTGTATATAGTAAAACTAACAGAACCAACACTGGACACTGTAAGCAGATCTCTGATGTAAGAATTATTATATTCAGTCATTTTTCATTTACATCCTTTGTATTTTGTTTTACAGTAAAGATATTGTGGTGTTCTGATTGTTTTTAATGTAGATAATAAAACATAACTATAATTTTTTATAAATTGATAATATTACAAATGTGTTTTAAAATATATTTATGGAAATAAATCTTTGTGATAACATAACTCAGAACCAATTGCAACTTACAGTACTAAATACAAAAATGTATTTGTCCGTGAAGACAACAGGTCCATTTTTAAAAAGTTCTCAGAGTGTTTGGTTTTTATAATTTAAATCAAATCACTGTTTTAGACTATTTATCACTAATGTACTGTCTGAATGTTTAAACTTAGCTATAGTATTAACAAGTGTAAATGAACAATTCAGAACTGTTTACAGAGTTTGTAATACTTTAAAATATACAAATGTGTTAGCTTTAAGAATGCATTAGCTGTACTTAGTGCAGTATTTATAAAATAACTTGAAGATTGTAACATATCAGCTATACAGCAAAGTTCAGCTTCAAGTTAGTTGGACACTGAATAATAAGTAAGGCTATTTTTCAAAAGATGTGATCACTTGGAACATACGTTGCTGATACTTGTAAACATATTTTATCTTGTTTGGTCAAAGCTGGGATGTTGCATGTGTGTGACTTCTCTGAGGTGATAATTTTCACACTTCATTCTTTCAGAGACAATTTGTTTCTTTTCTGTTCTGTTGCAGTTTTAATAACATGTTTGAATGTAAATCAAACATCAGTTTGACTACCCCTGATTCTTAGGGTAATGTGATTATGATTGCTGTCATATGAACTAGGTGGGTTCTACAAAATGGACAGTTTAATACAGTGGGTTCTACAAAATGGATAGTTTAATACAGTGGGTTCTACAAAATGGATAGTTTAATAGAGTGGGTTCTACAAAATGGACAGTTTAATACAGTGGGTTTTACAAAATGGACAGTTTAATAACATTTAATTAGTTTGAAACCAACAATATCAAAACCTTTTGAACTTTACTGTCATCAACACTGAAAGGTAGCTATTATATCCAGACTCAAGGTATTATAAATTTCATCTGTTTCTAGTTTGGCCTTGACATTTTACAGAACTATCTTTGCAGTTTCTTTCCTTTTTCACAAAGCACATTTGAAAGAGGAATAATCTTTGGTAGAACAGAATATTTATATAAAAACATAATAGTTGTCACTTCTTCAAATGTCTTCAGTAGTTTCGCACACTTCTGCACTATTTGGTGCTGAAATGTTCACAGATTTGTATCTCTATCAGTAGGTGCTAAAATGACAGAGAGGTTCCTTCTGTTCTACCAATCTGTGTATCTCAAACAAATGGAATTTCATCTGACATCACACATTCTATGTATGTTATGAGACTTTCATGTTTCCACATTATTGTGCGTGATATTTTTCTTAAGTTTCATGATAAGCAATACTTCTTGGTTTTTCCATGGAAACTTTTTCATTTCACTATTCACCACAACTTGGATTGTGTCAGCTAAGATCTTTAGATGAATGTCTGCTGTTAGCTGTCAAAACATCCTTTATATTTATATTGGGTGCTTTGTTTATTACAACTAAAATTGGAATAGTGTTGCTCATACAAAACTGTCCAGTTTAAGGGTTACTAATTAGTTTATTTTGTGATTTGATGATAATTTATTTTCATAAAAAGAGTCTTAAAAGTTAATTATTTTAGAAGTGACAGTTATAATAAGTTTTGTTACCTTTGTCCAAGTTGTATGTTGTTTTTTTCAGTTTGTTGTACTGGGCTTTCATAATGTTGGTGACAGCATTTTACTCAAAGTTTTTAAGTTTTTCTTATTATGTGTAATATTTTGGCTACTAGAGAGCTAGATATGTTTAAATTTTTCAGTTGCATGCTACACATACATGCAGATACAGAGAGCAAATAAAGTAAGTTAGTGTCCACTTTCATGAATACTAGGGTTCAGGAGAATGAGCTCACCAAACTACAGCTAAGTCTGTTCACTTGGGTCTACAGTCCTGTGATCAAGGCTTGGCTGGCTTTGAGCCAGTTGGCAATCAGCTGGAGTGAATAATATTCCAACAGTCTTTTCCAGGTCAAACCTACCATTGCTCTTTAGTTGTCTAGTTTCTACAGGGATCATGTATAGGAAATTGTCTTGACAAAGATCTGAATTGCACACAGTTTTTTTAACCCATTGTTTTCTTTTATCCAGTGCTGATGAACCATTGTGACACTTGTGTCACAATAGGCCACATTTTACTGTCATGTCGTTGTTATGGCCAATCACAGCAGCACCATTTTAGACATATTTGCACTCAGAATTTACCATTTACTTTAGAGTAGAGGAGAATAATTTGTTTTATCAGATGGGTTCTGAAATAACTAAACCAGTGTGTGTGGACTTAGGATGAAAAAGAGGATTATTTAAAACTAGATTCATCTGTGGTAAACAATAGTGTAATGAATTAGGTACATATGTTTGACTTGTTTTATTGTATATTATTTTAAGGCAGTGTGTTGTGTGCTGTCCATTTATTGTTTAAAATTATCATCAACAAGTTACAGACACCTACTGTAAAGAATCTGGCCCCTGAAAAAACTTTAAAAAAATAGGTTTTTATTCATTCCAAGGAACTCATTGCTTCATATAATCTTCATGTTGTTTACAGCAGTGCCATCATCAGGCTTGACCTTTAAATTAAGACTGTAGTCTTGTGCTCAAGAATCATCAGACACAAAAAAAGACATGACTGTCATGTCATTTGTAGGTGATATCCAGTGACCAGTGGAGTGAGCAACAGGAACATTAATATTTTATGTTTCCTTCATAAGAGGGATCATGATGTTAAAAACAGCTGATAATATGTTATTTATTTATACATTACTGATTATAAATAAAACAGGACTACTGATTATAAACAAGACAGGACTAGAGCTGATTTCTAAGCCTCTTAGTCTAATGATTAGCCATATTTTCCTGCATATTAGCCATATTTTCACCTACTTATTATACTGAATTTGAACAATGTAGTAATTTAGATAACAACAAATGTGTACAAATGTGTTTTATTTACTGAAACAAGTATGGGGATTAGAGAAAACAGTGGTTGTAGTTTATCTATAGGCCATGCCTGCTTTGAGTACTTTGAGGAGCACATGTTGTGTAACAAAAGATGACACCAACTATTTACTTGTAGATAACTGCCATTTAGTATATTTTTAATATTAAAATATTTCATTTACTTATTTGTGGCATGATGACTAATATCTAATTAAACAAATTTATTAGTTTTTATATCTACATGGAGAATATTGTTACATTTATAAACTATATTGAAATATTTCTGTATGTTACAAAGGTATTGTGATCTTTTGACTATAAGAAAGTTCAGGTATTGACAAGTTGTTGTCAACTAATATATCAGGTATATGGTAAACAAGTTGTCAACTAATATATCAGGTATATGGTAAACAAGTTGTCAACTAATATATCAGGTATATGGTAATGGTATATGGTAATATATCAGGTATATGGTAATGGTAATAAAGAAAAGTTGTCTAAGGTCTTGTTTTTTGTATTATTGATCCAACTTGTCAGGAGGAGATAGTGTAATTTTTTAAATGAATTTGAATGTTTGTCTGGAAGCATTTAATTATTAAGGTTTATTTTTAGTGTTTTAGGACCCTTTATGTTAAGAAACTGAGAACCCCATACAAATTGGGGTTGTGAATTCTTGTATGTGACGAGGGAACCTTCCAGGGAAATTTCTGTGTATGATCAATTTTCTGATGTAAGCCTGCTAGTTTGCCAGTTCATGTACTATATATATCTAAAAGAGTGTCTGTAATAATAAATATTTATATATTGCACGACTAGTATTCACCAGTATAATGTTAACTGTAGATCTAGATCTGTACAAGTAGTTACATGTGACGTTATTTGTTGTAACATGTATTCAGCCTTTCATTTTTCTTCTGCAAAGCTCAAAAAGCACTGGCTTGTGATTTGTCTCTAAATGTTGTTTTAAATTGCTACTACTTCTGTAGTTAGCACTCATCTTCTTCGAGCAAATTTACAAATGCAGTCAGATTTGTCAGTTTTGAGTTCAATACTCCAAAACTATGTTTTTGACCCTTGTTGAAGCTAGCATGTTAGGTCTCTTGTTGGACATTTTTGTGAATGAATTGCTGGAATTAAAAATATATTCCTTTAATGTTTTTATTTTCTGCATTTTTTCTACCTTCTCTATGTAATTTCATCTGTAGGATTCAGTTTGTCTTTTAAGACCTCTTAAATGCAATATGAATCTGAGTCTCTCATCTGTTTGCTGTAATAAAGTGATAGAAATCTACGATAGGCCTCTTCTTTTACAATCAGTATCTTGTCAAGTTATTTTACTAGACAGATAAGTAGACTAGTTGTTAGAGTCAACTTTACCATCAGCCAAAAAAGATGTATATTAAATTCATAGATATGTCCACAAGTGCACACAAGATGTATATTAAATTCAGAGATATGTCCACAAGTGCACACAAGATGTGTATTAAATTCATAGATATGTCCACAAGTGCACACAAGATGTATATTAAATTCAGATATGTCCACAAGTGCACACAAGATGTATATTATATTCAGAGATATGTCCACAAGTGCACACAAGATGTATATTAAATTCAGAGATATGTCCACAAGTGCACAAAAGATGTATATTAAATTCAGAGATATGTCCACAAGTGCACACAAGATGTGTATTAAATTCAGAGATATGTCCACAAGTGCACACAAGATGTATATTAAATTCAGAGATATGTCCACAAGTGCACACAAGATGTATATTAAATTCAGAGATATGTCCACAAGTGCACACAAGATGTATATTAAATTCAGAGATATGTCCACAAGTGCACACAAGATGTATATTAAATTCAGAGATATATCCACAAGTGCACACAAGATGTATATTAAATTCAGATATGTCCACAAGTGCACACAAGATGTATATTAAATTCAGAGATATGTCCACAAGTGCACACAAGATGTATATTAAATTCAGATATGTCCACAAGTGCACACAAGATGTATATTAAATTCAGATATGTCCACAAGTGCACACAAGATGTATATTAAATTCAGATATGTCTACCAGTGCACACAAGATATATATTAAATTCAGAGATATGTCCACAAGTGCACAAAAGATGTATATTAAATTCAGAGATGTGCACACAAGATGTATATTAAATTCAGAGATATGTCCACAAGTGCACACAAGTCACTAACTTGAGGAACATTATGATTAGAATAAAGAAGTGACTCTGTGACTGAGATTCAACAAAACTCATTAGTTTTAGTATATCTTAACTTTATAACCCAGACCTGTTCATATCAAATATCTAGCTGTCTCATTAATTAACATTTCCATAACTTTCATTAGATCACTTGTATATTTCACAACTTCTTGATTAAAGTATTATGTGTACTACATGAATTATGTTCAGATGTACTTCTAAGTTACAAGTTTTTTTCAGCACTACATGTGATCACTGCATTCCATTCAGACTAATTGTTTCTGTGACTATAATCATCCTTTTACGCTGGTGGAACTCTCGCTTGCTTTTCATCAGTCGGACCTGACGATGTTCACCATCTCTCTCCCAGCTCTCTATTCTTCAGGTTGTCTTTAACCAGATTTGGAAGGAGGATGTGTTTCTTGATACTTAGTTCCATGCTGTTCTCTTTCTATGTAAGTCTGGAAAGGAACTCAAGATTCATTCTAATTATTGTCCAGTTGCTTTAACAAGCTGTCTCTGTAAGATCTTAGAGAGGATGGCTTATGTTCATCTTGTTTGGTTCCTCAAACAATCTCATTTTGCCCACTCATTGTGGGTTCTCATGATTAACAATCTACCATGGACCTCCTGATTTGACTTGAAACACCAATCAGGGAAGCATTTCTGTATTTTTTCTAACCTTGAGAAGATTTACATGGAGGTACAGCATTTTGTGATACCTTCAT
The DNA here is from genome assembly GCF_004210375.1 of Tachypleus tridentatus. Taxonomy (NCBI): domain Eukaryota; kingdom Metazoa; phylum Arthropoda; class Merostomata; order Xiphosura; family Limulidae; genus Tachypleus; species Tachypleus tridentatus. Next base: position 165,959,307 of record NC_134833.1, on the reverse strand, counting down.
CCACTGATTTCAGTTGTGTGGCCATTCTTCCACTTTTATACAGAACTTTTTAATTGAGCAGTGATTCCAAGTTTGTGTGGGCTCAACACTTTCCTTTACTTTTCCTAAAACTGTTTCCATGCACTATTGCCACCAATGAAGTATTGACCTCAGTCTTGAACTCCATTTCAGTTATGTTGTTCTTCCCACAATCCCTGAGGCCAAGATCTTGGGGCTCCTCTTTTATAATCTGACCTTCATGCCACACATCAAGCAATTATGAGTAAAGTGTACAAGGGCACTGAGCATCCTACATGTCCTCTCTTTCACCTCTTGAGGAGTGGATCAGTGTTCTTTGGTAAAGATCGGTGTGCCCTTATTTGATTTAATGTTGTTTTTGTCAACAAGGGTTGTGCTCTTATCTTGTCTCCTTGGTTAACCACTGTGCTCTTATCTTGTCTCCTTGGTTAACCACTGTTTGGTTTAATATGCTTGCAACTTAGATACTTCTATTCTTGTAACTCTCTGGCTTTTCCCCTTTTTTATAAATTAAAGATGCATAATTAAAGAATGCTTTATTTAAAATAATGTTTTCAATGTCCATATTTTCAACCCAGTTTTTTTACAGGCTTATAATTTTTACACAGTTATAGAAGTATCCAGTGCAAAAGCTATAGTATTAGTTATGGTTTCTGTATAATTTCATCTTCATCACAACATTCAATTTCTGATGTCATGTTTCTTGTCTAAGTGCTCAATATCTGTTGATATACAATTAGTAAAGTCTCCAGTTTCTTTCTCCATCCCAGTGAATCTGTTTTGATTTACAGTTTTTAATAGGTGCTTTATATCTGTGTGATTAAAATTAAACAGATACTTACAGTTAAAAGGAATGTTTAAGCTAATCTGACTTGTGGTATAAAAGTCGTGCGAGTCAATTATTTTGGGTTAGGAGGTTTTACTGTACAATAGTCCTTCATACCAAAGGAAAGGCCCACTACAAGTTGCATTTAGAGTTTCAAAATTATAACTAAACTGATACACCAGACCTGTTGATCTAAACACATTGTGTTGTATTTCAGTATAATGTAGTGAAGCATGATTTACCTTCAGTGTTATTAATGACAAATAAACACTATTTATACTTCTACCAACAGGGGGAGCTGATTCATTACAACAAAGATCTTTACAAACTATTTTAAAGTTTGGTATATCACAAAGTAAATTGTACACCAGATCTGTTGATCTAAACACATTGTGTTGTATTTCAGTATAATGTAGTGAAGCATGATTTACATTCAGTGTTATTATAGACAAATAAACACTATTTATACTTCTACCAACAGGGGGAGCTGATTCATTACAACAAAGATCTTTACAAACTATTTTAAAGTTTGGTATAGTGAAAGAGGAACAACAAGAGAACTGTGATGAAGAAAAACTGAGGTAACTTTTGTTTAGAACTTTTATAGTTTTTATTAACAACTGTTATGAAACTGAAGAGATGTCTTTCTGGACCGTATGTAACTAAAACGGACTGTTAAAGTGTTTAAAATCATTAGACACATATTATAATATTAATGTTTCTATCAAACGGTTGCTACACTGTTCTTATTGTAGTATAAATAATATTATAATATTAATGTTTCTATCAAACGGTTGCTACACTGTTCTTATTGTAGTATGAATAATATTATAATATTAATGTTTCTATCAAACGGTTGCTACACTGTTCTTATTGTAGTATAAATAATATTATAATATTAATGTTTCTATCAAACAGTTGCTACACTGTTCTTATTGTAGTATAAATAATATTATAATATTAATGTTTCTATCAAACAGTTGCTACACTGTTCTTATTGTAGTATAAATAATATTATAATATTAATGTTTCTATCAAACGGTTGCTACACTGTTCTTATTGTAGTATAAATAATATTATAATATTAATGTTTCTATCAAACAGTTACTACACTGTTCTTATTGTAGTATAAATAATATTATAATATTAATGTTTCTATCAAACGGTTGCTACACTGTTCTTATTGTAGTATAAATAATATTATAATATTAATGTTTCTATCAAACAGTTGCTACACTGTTCTTATTGTAGTATGAATAATATTATAATATTAACGTTTCTATCAAACAGTTGCTACACTGTTCTTATTGTAGTATAAATAATATTATAATATTAACGTTTTTATCAAACAGTTACTACACTGTTCTTATTGTAGTATAAATAATATTATAATATTAATGTTTCTATCAAACAGTTACTACACTGTTCTTATTGTAGTATAAATAATATTATAATATTAATGTTTCGATCAAACGGTTGCTACACTGTTCTTATTGTAGTATAAATAATATTATAATATTAATGTTTCTATCAAACAGTTACTACACTGTTCTTATTGTAGTATAAATAATATTATAATATTAATGTTTCTATCAAACAGTTGCTACACTGTTCTTATTGTAGTATAAATAATATTATAATATTAATGTTTCTATCAAACAGTTGCTACACTGTTCTTATTGTAGTATAAATAATATTATAATATTAATGTTTCTATCAAACAGTTACTACACTGTTCTTATTGTAGTATAAATAATATTATAATATTAATGTTTCTATCAAACAGTTACTACACTGTTCTTATTGTAGCATAAATAATATTATAATATTAATGTTTCTATCAAACAGTTGCTACACTGTTCTTATTGTAGTATAAATAATATTATAATATTAATGTTTCTATCAAACAGTTGCTACACTGTTCTTATTGTAGTATAAATAATATTATAATATTAATGTTTCTATCAAATGGTTGCTACACTGTTCTTATTGTAGTATAAATAATATTATAATATTAATGTTTCTATCAAACAGTTGCTACACTGTTCTTATTGTAGTATAAATAATATTATAATATTAATGTTTCTATCAAACGGTTGCTACACTGTTCTTATTGTAGTATAAATAATATTATAATATTAATGTTTCTATCAAACGGTTGCTACACTGTTCTTATTGTAGTATAAATAATATTATAATATTAATGTTTCTATCAAACAGTTGCTACACTGTTCTTATGTAGTATAAATAATATTATAATATTAATGTTTCTATCAAACGGTTGCTACACTGTTCTTATTGTAGTATAATTATATTATAATATTAATGTTTCTATCAAACGGTTGCTACACTGTTCTTATTGTAGTATAAATAATATTATAATATTAATGTTTCTATCAAACAGTTACTACACTGTTCTTATTGTAGTATAAATAATATTATAATATTAATGTTTCTATCAAACGGTTGCTACACTGTTCTTATTGTAGTATAAATAATATTATAATATTAATGTTTCTATCAAACAGTTGCTACACTGTGCTTATTGTAGTATAAATAATATTATAATATTAATGTTTCTATCAAACAGTTGCTACACTGTTCTTATTGTAGTATAAATAATATTATAATATTAATGTTTCTGTCAAACAGTTGCTACACTGTGCTTATTGTAGTATAAATAATATTATAATATTAATGTTTCTATCAAACAGTTGCTACACTGTTCTTATTGTAGTATAAATAATATTATAATATTAATGTTTCTATCAAACAGTTGCTACACTGTTCTTATTGTAGTATAAATAATATTATAATATTAATGTTTCTATCAAACAGTTGCTACACTGTGCTTATTGTAGTATAAATAATAGATTTTTTGTTATACTTTTCCTATCATCATAGTATTAGTGTTAACTGTCTGTAGGTTTTACATCTAATTTTTTATATTTACTGTAATATTTAAGAGTCAGGTCCAGAGTGTCATCTCTTGACATAAAATTATATATTAGGATATAGAAAATGGAAGATATTTTACATAAAAATAACATCTCTTTATATACAGTATTATATTATTATTAAACCAAGTATGGTTTTTGTGTTATTATTTAGATGACAAAAGTGTCAGGTCACTAGATCTATCTTGATTATTGTCATGACTTGTTTATTAGTCTGAAACTACGTTTGATAGAAACCAAACAACTGTTCTCTCTATTTTTTACACATCTAAGTTTGAACTTATTGAATAAAGATTAAAATAGTTTAGTTTTGCTTTATTTCAAGTTACTATTTTTAGAGTAAGTAAATATATTATTTAAAACAGGTACAACATTTCAGTCACTACATTCAGTCTGAAGTGTACTTGTAATAAAATAATACTTATAACTAATGAAGTAAACACAAAATATAAGTTAGATGTAGTTTTTTTTTGTTACACACAACTCACTTTAAGATGTTAGATTTATATCATGATATTTTGAAGTATATATAACAGATATGAAACTTCTTTTGTCTACATTTTATCTTCTTTGTCTCTGGACTTATTGAAAAAGATTAAAATAGTTTAGTTTTGTTTGTTACACATAACTAATTTTTAAATATTAGATTTATGTCATGATATTTTAAATTAATCAACTGGAGATTATATTATGTGTTTACTTTAGTGATACCACTGGTTGCTGTTTATATTGACCTGTTGAATGTGTTGTTTTATTTTAGGATATCTTTGTCACAGTTAAAACAGAACAGCCTCATGACCTACCAAAAGATGAGGTCATTTCAAAATTTAGTGTCAACAGTGATGATGATTTGGATAATTCAGAATATGGTGTTATTAGTGTGAAAACTGAATTACAACAATGTACTGAATCTAGGTTGGAAAGTACATGTGGTACGTATATATGTCTCCTACAATCTGTAAATTCATTGTAACTTAAAAGACTAGTTAGATACTTGGTAATCTTTTAAAAGTTACTGAACTATATACACAGTATTAATATGTGGTGTATTAGATCTGTGTTTATTGTGTTGTTTATACCTGTACTTGGTAACTATTGTGTGTAATGTTATAAGTGATAAAATAACATTTAAATATGTGAAAGTTTGTGTATATATAAGAATAGACTGTTAAAATTAATCCAGAAATTACTTTTTGTAGCCATCATGTTCCCATAGTTTAATTTAGACTTAGCCTAATGTAAATGATTCTCTCAAACATGAAATGTTACCTGTATTTTATGTTCTCACTATGCATTAAAATGTAGAGGAAAGTATTTCTAAATTATTAAATATGAAATTTATATCATAATTTTTTTTATATTTAATGTTTTGATATTAATTTTACTTTATTGTGTTACACTATAAATTCCTTCCACATGATGTTGATGGATTACAGCAACTTTTTAACCCTAAAGTAATCATCCTTCTCCATACTTTGTGAATATCTTCATGAAATTTGTCATTGAAGATGTCTGTGATGTTCTAGTTTATGGCACCATAAACAACTAAGATTGAAGGCTATAAAAATCAGACTTTGTCTAAGTAACCTCTATATCACAATGAGTAAATATATTGAACTCCATACTTAGACAGGTGGTAAATAACAGAACAGGGAAGACCTACAGAACAAATGTCACATCAATGGAAACTGAGGATTTATTAAAATATTTACTTAGAGATATAAGAACCTAACACTGAAATAACAATATATGATATACTAAGCATATTTTGATTTCTAGTTCATTGACATATATTGATTACAAAGTGGTTAAAACATTGATTGTAACACATGTTCTCCATGACCTACCTTTAGAAGAAGAATTTATAGAAAGTTTTAGATCTAAAATTGTTTGTTTATCATATAGTTTGATTTTATGTATGAAGAGAAGTGTAAACATCTGTTGTTCTTTTAGGACAAGAAGATCCATTTAAAGATGTGAAATCTTTAAAATTAAACACTGATGTTTGTGGAAAAACATATTTAAATGGAAGTAACATAAAACAATCTAATATACATGAAGATGATGATAAAACATACAGTTATGTAACATGTGGAAAGGAAAGTGTAACATCAGATAACATGAAACAACACAAGAGAATAATGTGTGGAAAGAAACTGTACAGATGTGAAGTCTGTAGTAAACATTTTAGGTTTAGTAGTAATTTGAAAAACCATGAACAGATACATACTGGAGAGAAACCTTATAATTGTGTAGTTTGTGGAAAAGATTTTAGAACAAGTTCTGAATTAAAAAAACATCAAAGAATACATACTGGGGAGAAACCTTATAGTTGTAACTGTTGTGAAAAACTATTTGGAACTAGTGGTAGCTTAAAAAGACATCAAAGAATACATACTGGGGAGAAACCTTACAGTTGTAAATTTTGTGGAAAACAATTTGGAGATAATAGTCACTTGAAAAAACATGAACGGATACATACTGGGGAGAAGCCTTACTGTTGTGCAATTTGTGAAAAAGACTTTAAAACAAATACTGAATTAAAAACGCATCAAAGAAGACACACTGGTGAGAAACCTTACAGTTGTAACTGTTGTGGAAAACAGTTTGGAACTAATGGTAGCTTAAAAAGACATCAAAGAATACATACTGGGGAGAAACCTTACTGTTGTGACATTTGTGGAAAACAATTTCAAAGTTGTAGTAACTTAAAAAAACATAAAGGAATTCATATTGGGAAGAAACCTTACAGTTGTGTAGTGTGTCATAAGCAGTTTAGAACATGTAGTGGATTAAAATATCATAAAGGAATACATATTGGGAAGAAACCTTACAGTTGTGGCATTTGTGGAAAAGGTTTTATAACAAATCAGGATTTAAAAATACATCAAAGAAAACATTTTGGAGAGAAATGTTACAGTTGTGACATTTGTGGAAAGCAGTTTCAACAGAACGTTTGCTTAAAAAGACATGAACAAATACATACTAAAGAGAAACTTTACAATTATGTAGTATGTGAAAAACAGTTTAGAACAAATAGTGTTATAAAATGTCATGAAAGAATACATACTGGTGAGAAACATAACAGTTGTGTTAGTTGTGGGAAAGACTTTGGATCAACTAGCAACTTAAAAGTGCATCGAAGAGGACACACTGTTGAAAAACTTTATTGTTGTGAAGTTTGTGTAAAACAGTTTCATACAAGTAAAGAATTAAAACAACATGAAAGAAGACATGCAGAGGACAAACCTTACTGTTGTGTTGTTTGTATAAAGAAACTTACAATTAAAACAACATGAAAGAAGACATGCAGAGGACAAACCTTACTGTTGTGTTGTTTGTATAAAGAAACCTAAAAGCAATAGCTGAATTAAAACAACATGAAAGAAGACATGCAGAGGACAAACCTTACTGTTGTGTTGTTTGTATAAAGAAACTTACTGTTGTGTTGTTTGTATAAAGAAACCTTAAAGCAATAGCTGAATTAAAACAACATGAAAGAAGACATGCAGAGGACAAACCTTACTGTTGTGTAGTTTGTATAAAGAAACCTTAAAGCAATAGCTGAATTAAAACAACATGAAAGAAGACATGCAGAGGACAAACCTTACTGTTGTGTAGTTTGTATAAAGAAACCTTAAATCAATAGCTGAATTAAAACAACATCGAGAAATGCACACAGTTGTGACATTTGTGGAAAACAATTTGTAACTAATGGTAACTTAAAAAGACATCAACAAACACATACTGGGAAGAAGTCTTACTGTTGTGATGTTTGTGAGAATTAATTTTGAATGAACTAACTTATCAAAGAACACATACAGTTTATAGAAAATACATTGGAGAATAAATACCTGGGAAAAAAATTAACAGATGGTTACTGTGTTGTAATTAGTTTTAAACAAACTGTAACTGTTATCAAATGTGGTAATTTGACCAGATGAGATTAAATTATGGTGTACATACCTATCTTTCTTAGCCAGATGTGTAGGACTTCTGAGGGTCACACACCTATCTTTCTTAGCCAGATGTGTAGGCCATCTGAGAGTCACACATCTATCTTTCTTAGCCAGATTGTAGGACATCTGAGAGTCACAAGTTTATATCCTCATCCCACCAAAAATACTCTTGCTGTCAGATACAGAGCAGTGTAAAGTGATGGTCACTCCAACTATATTATTGATAAAAGAGCAGCCCAAGCATTGGTGATTATCTGGCATCTGCTAAATAAGGGGTGGCTAGCACAGGTACCCCTCATGTAACTTTGTGTAATGGCTAGCACAGGTACCCCTCATGTAACTTTGTGTAATGGCTAGCACAGGTACCCCTCATGTAACTTTAGCACAGGTACCCTCATGTAATGGCTAGCACAGGTACCCCTCATGTAACTTTGTGTAATGGCTAGCACAGGTACCCCTCATGTAACTTTGTGTAATGGCTAGCACAGGTACCCCTCATGTAACTTGGTGTAATGGCTAGCACAGGTACCCCTCATGTAACTTTTGGCTAGCACAGGTACCCTCATGTAACTTGGTGTAATGGCTAGCACAGGTACCCCTCATGTAACTTTGTGTAATAGCTAGCACAGGTACCCCTCATGTAACTTTGTGTAATGGCTAGCACAGGTACCCCTCATGTAACTTTGTGTAATGGCTAGCACAGGTACCCCTCATGTAACTTTGTGCAAGATACAAACCAAACCAAATTTCATGATGATGAGAAAACCCACTTGTAGAGAAAATTCTATCTGTAAAAGTGGCTGGTATGTGTAGAGAAAGCACTGTACAACAAGTCAAGCTCAAAATAAACCAATACAAAGGAACACCTTTATACCTATATTAATAAATATATCCAACATTTAAGCACGCCCTCTACATTCATACACTCAATTACACAACTGCCTTCAAACATGTGGTCAGCCATCTGTCAGTAATCCTTTCTTTCTTTGTGAACGTCACAATGACAGAAGAAGGTTGAAACGTTGTTCGCTCCTCTACATAGTGTTTTCTCTACCCATACCAGCTGTTTTTTTCATATATAACAAACCAAATTTATTTTTGATGTATTTATAATATGTGTAATTGTAATTATTGTGTGTTAGATTTTTATAGGGTAAAGTTCCACTAAAAGAAATAAAAATATAAGAACTAAATGTGGATGAAGAGAACAGTTTCTGTAAAAAGAAACAAGAAGAAACTTTATAACTATATAGTTTAATTCTTGTTTTTTTTTATGTATAGACAGCAAGTAATGATTAGAACCAGTTTACTTATATTAATATTTCAACATATAATAAAGATGTGCTGTTATAATTGATTTCATTGTATTTAATTTTCTTAGTACTTACAGATCTCTGAATTATGTGACTTAATGATCTCAGACTATCATTTCAGTTTATGATGGTTAAATTACTGATATAACTTGGAGTTACATAGTTTTGTTGCATATTTAAAGAATTAATAAATTATTAATAAAAATTTTTATTTTTGCTTGATGGTTGTAGTTGCTTAAAATTGGACTTTCAATTATTTATATCAGTAAACATGTTAATAGGACAGAGCATCAGAAGATTTTGTAGTGTTCAACCATTAAATTAAAACAGATAAGATACAATTGGTTGTACTAATACTATACCATCATATTGTCTACATCTGAAGTTATCTACCCTGACCCTTTCTGTTGAATCTGATCTTATACTTCCATTTTATGTTTTCATTACTGTTTTACTCCAGGTTGACAACACTATACCATCATATTGTCTACAGCTGAAGTTATCTACTCTGACCCTTTCTGTTGAATATGATCTTATACTTCCATTTTATGTTTTCATTACTGTTTTACTTCAGGTTGACAATACTATATGATCATATTGTCTACAGCTGAAGTTATCTACTCTGACCCTTTCTGTTGAATCTGATCTTATACTTCCATTTTATGTTTTCATTACTGTTTTACTCCAGGTTGACAATACTATACCATCATATTGTCTACAGCTGAAGTTATCTACTCTGACCCTTTATGTTGAATCTGATCTTATACTTCCATTTTATGTTTTCATTACTGTTTCACTTCAGGTTGACAATACTATACCATCATATTGTCTACAGCTGAAGTTATCTACTCTAACCCTTTCTGTTGAATCTGATCTTATACTTCCATTTTATGTTTTCATTACTGTTTTACTTCAGGTTGACAATACTATACCATCATATTGTCTACAGCTGAAGTTATCTACTCTAACCCTTTCTGTTGAATCTGATCTTATACTTCCATTTTATGTTTTCATTACTGTTTTACTTCAGGTTGACAATACTATACCATCATATTGTCTACAGCTGAAGTTATCTACTCTAACCCTTTCTGTTGAATCTGATCTTATACTTCCATTTTATGTTTTCATTACTGTTTTACTTCAGGTTGACAATACTATACCATCATATTGTCTACAGCTGAAGTTATCTACTCTAACCCTTTCTGTTGAATCTGATCTTATACTTCCATTTTATGTTTTCATTACTGTTTTACTTCAGGTTGACAATACTATACCATCATATTGTCTACAGCTGAAGTTATCTACTCTAACCCTTTCTGTTGAATCTGATCTTATACTTCCATTTTATGTTTTCATTACTGTTTTACTTCAGGTTGACAATACTATACCATCATATTGTCTACAGATGAAGTTATCCACTCTAACCCTTTCTGTTGAATGTGATCTTATACTTCCATTTTATGTTTTCATTACTGTTTTACTTCAGGTTGACAATACTATACCATCATATTGTCTACAGATGAAGTTATCCACTCTAACCCTTTCTGTTGAATGTGATCTTATACTTCCATTTTATGTTTTCATTACTGTTTTACTTCAGGTTGACAATACTATACCATCATATTGTCTACAGATGAAGTTATCCACTCTAACCCTTTCTGTTGAATGTGATCTTATACTTCCATTTTATGTTTTCATTACTGTTTTACTCCAGGTTGACAATACTATACCATCATATTGTCTACAGCTGAAGTTATCTACTCTAACCCTTTCTGTTGAATGTGATCTTATACTTCCATTTTATGTTTTCATTACTGTTTTACTCCAGGTTGACAATACTATACCATCATATTGTCTACAGCTGAAGTTATCTACTCTAACCCTTTCTGTTGAATCTGATCTTATACTTCCATTTTATGTTTTCATTACTGTTTTACTCCAGGTTGACAATACTATACCATCATATTGTCTACAGCTGAAGTTATCTACTCTAACCCTTTCTGTTGAATCTGATCTTATACTTCCATTTTATGTTTTCATTACTGTTTTACTCCAGGTTGACAATACTATACCATCATATTGTCTACAGCTGAAGTTATCTACTCTAACCCTTTCTGTTGAATCTGATCTTATACTTCCATTTTATGTTTTCATTACTGTTTTACTTCAGGTTGACAATACTATACCATCATATTGTCTACAGCTGAAGTTATCTACTCTAACCCTTTCTGTTGAATCTGATCTTATACTTCCATTTTATGTTTTCATTACTGTTTTACTTCAGGTTGACAATACTATACCATCATATTGTCTACAGCTGAAGTTATCTACTCTAACCCTTTCTGTTGAATCTGATCTTATACTTCCATTTTATGTTTTCATTACTGTTTTACACCAGGTTGACAATACTATACCATCATATTGTCTACAGCTGAAGTTATCTACTCTAACCCTTTCTGTTGAATCTGATCTTATACTTCCATTTTATGTTTTCATTACTGTTTTACACCAGGTTGACAATACTATACCATCATATTGTCTACAGCTGAAGTTATCTACTCTAACCCTTTCTGTTGAATCTGATCTTATACTTCCATTTTATGTTTTCATTACTGTTTTACTCCAGGTTGACAATACTATACCATCATATTGTCTACAGCTGAAGTTATCTACTCTAACCCTTTCTGTTGAATCTGATCTTATACTTCCATTTTATGTTTTCATTACTGTTTTACTCCAGGTTGACAATACTATACCATCATATTGTCTACAGCTGAAGTTATCTACTCTAACCCTTTCTGTTGAATCTGATCTTATACTTCCATTTTATGTTTTCATTACTGTTTTACTCCAGGTTGACAATACTATACCATCATATTGTCTACAGCTGAAGTTATATACTCTAACCCTTTCTGTTGAATCTGATCTTATACTTCCATTTTATGTTTTCATTACTGTTTTACTCCAGGTTGACAATACTATACCATCATATTGTCTACAGCTGAAGTTATCTACTCTAACCCTTTCTGTTGAATCTGATCTTATACTTCCATTTTATGTTTTCATTACTGTTTTACTCCAGGTTGACAATACTATACCATCATATTGTCTACAGCTGAAGTTATCTACTCTAACCCTTTCTGTTGAATCTGATCTTATACTTCCATTTTATGTTTTCATTACTGTTTTACTCCAGGTTGACAATACTATACCATCATATTGTCTACAGCTGAAGTTATCTACTCTAACCCTTTCTGTTGAATGTGATCTTATACTTCCATTTTATGTTTTCATTACTGTTTTACTTCAGGTTGACAATACTATACCATCATATTGTCTACAGCTGAAGTTATCTACTCTAACCCTTTCTGTTGAATGTCATCTTATACTTCCATTTTATGTTTTCATTACTGTTTTACTTCAGGTTGACAATACTATACAATCATATTGTCTACAGCTGAAGTTATCTACTCTAATCCCTTTCTGTTGAATCTGATCTTATACTTCCATTTTATGTTTTCATTACTGTTTTACTTCAGGTTGACAATACTATACCATCATATTGTCTACAGCTGAAGTTATCTACTCTAACCCTTTCTGTTGAATCTGATCTTATACTTCCATTTTATGTTTTCATTACTGTTTTACTCCAGGTTGACAATACTATACCATCATATTGTCTACAGCTGAAGTTATCTACTCTAACCCTTTCTGTTGAATCTGATCTTATACTTCCATTTTATGTTTTCATTACTGTTTTACTTCAGGTTGACAATACTATACCATCATATTGTCTACAGATGAAGTTATCCACTCTAACCCTTTCTGTTGAATGTGATCTTATACTTCCATTTTATGTTTTCATTACTGTTTTACTTCAGGTTGACAATACTATACCATCATATTGTCTACAGCTGAAGTTATCTACTCTAACCCTTTCTGTTGAATGTGATCTTATACTTCCATTTTATGTTTTCATTACTGTTTTACTCCAGGTTGACAATACTATACCATCATATTGTCTACAGCTGAAGTTATCTACTCTAACCCTTTCTGTTGAATGTGATCTTATACTTCCATTTTATGTTTTCATTACTGTTTTACTCCAGGTTGACAATACTATACCATCATATTGTCTACAGCTGAAGTTATCTACTCTAACCCTTTCTGTTGAATCTGATCTTATACTTCCATTTTATGTTTTCATTACTGTTTTACTCCAGGTTGACAATACTATACCATCATATTGTCTACAGCTGAAGTTATCTACTCTAACCCTTTCTGTTGAATCTGATCTTATACTTCCATTTTATGTTTTCATTACTGTTTTACTCCAGGTTGACAATACTATACCATCATATTGTCTACAGCTGAAGTTATCTACTCTAACCCTTTCTGTTGAATCTGATCTTATACTTCCATTTTATGTTTTCATTACTGTTTTACTCCAGGTTGACAATACTATACCATCATATTGTCTACAGCTGAAGTTATCTACTCTAACCCTTTCTGTTGAATCTGATCTTATACTTCCATTTTATGTTTTCATTACTGTTTTACTCCAGGTTGACAATACTATACCATCATATTGTCTACAGCTGAAGTTATCTACTCTAACCCTTTCTGTTGAATCTGATCTTATACTTCCATTTTATGTTTTCTTTACTGTTTTACACCAAGTTGACAATACTATACCATCATATTGTCTACAGCTGAAGTTATATACTCTGACCCTTTCTGTTGAATCTGATCTTATACTTCCATTTTATGTTTTCATTACTGTTTTACTCCAGGTTGACAATTCTATACCATCATATTGTCTACAGCTGAAGTTATCTACTCTAACCCTTTCTGTTGAATCTGATCTTATACTTCCATTTTATGTTTTCATTACTGTTTTACTCCAGGTTGACAATACTATACCATCATATTGTCTACAGCTGAAGTTATCTACTCTAACCCTTTCTGTTGAATGTCATCTTATACTTCCATTTTATGTTTTCATTACTGTTTTACTCCAGGTTGACAATACTATACCATCATATTGTCTACAGCTGAAGTTATCTACTCTAACCCTTTCTGTTGAATCTGATCTTATACTTCCATTTTATGTTTTCATTACTGTTTTACTCCAGGTTGACAATACTATACCATCATATTGTCTACAGCTGAAGTTATCTACTCTAACCCTTTCTGTTGAATCTGATCTTATACTTCCATTTTATGTTTTCATTACTGTTTTACTCCAGGTTGACAATACTATACCATCATATTGTCTACAGCTGAAGTTATCTACTCTAACCCTTTCTGTTGAATGTCATCTTATACTTCCATTTTATGTTTTCATTACTGTTTTACTCCAGGTTGACAATACTATACCATCATATTGTCTACAGCTGAAATTATCTACTCTAACCCTTTCTGTTGAATCTGATCTTATATTTCCATTTTATGTTTTTATCACTGTTTTACTTCAGGTTGACAATACTATACCATCATATTGTCTACAGCTGAAGTTATCTACTCTAACCCTTTCTGTTGAATCTGATCTTATACTTCCATTTTATGTTTTCATTACTGTTTTACTTTAGGTTGACAATACTATACCATCATATTGTCTACAGCTGAAGTTATCTACTCTAACCCTTTCTGTTGAATCTGATCTTATACTTCCATTTTATGTTTTCATTACTGTTTTACTCCAGGTTGACAATACTATACCATCATATTGTCTACAGCTGAAGTTATCTATTCTTACCCTTTTTGCTGAATGTTATGTTATATTTCCATTTTATGTTTTTATCACTGTTTTATTTCTGGTTGACAATACTATACCATCATATTGTCTACAGCTGAAGTTATCTACTCTAACTTTCTTACCCTCAGTCCTGATAACTGGAAATCTTAATTGCTTTCATTTTTTGTTTTCTGTGGAGATCTAGATAACAGGACACTTATTGGTAACACATTCTGTACAGTCACTATTCATACGGTCCACGAGTCATTTGTCTTCACTAACCACGCTTTCCCCGCTAGTACAGCGGTGAGTCTACAGGGGTATACAATGCTGAAATAAGGGGTTTGATCACCCCAGTGGACTCAGCAGAAAACCCAGTGTGGCTTTACTATAAGAAAACACACACTTTCCCCTCCAGCGTTGGCTAGTCCGCCATGGTTGCTCCTTCGTTGTCCACTGAAATCAACGGGTGATGTTTGCCCTGACATAGTGAATTTGGTTACTTAGAATTTCAGATCGATGAATTTGCCTTTCCTCCTGAAGCACGCTTCACTCTTCAGGGACCCATCTTTTGTTGGTCAATGGTAGTCTATCTTTTGCCTAAACTTGACGTTAGTTCTTACTCGTTTTATCATTTCCCTTTATATCCTTGTTAACTGCATTGCATCTTGCGGATTCTTTCTGATATTTAAATTCACTCACAAGAAATCAAATGAGAATGTTAAGTTAGTTTTTACTGTGAAATAGAACCGTAGTGTGACTGGTCATACTTGTGCTGAATATTCCGATAATTTTTCTTTAAAACAATTTGATGTACATGCAGTCATGGAAAGCGTATTTTGTCACTTCTACTTCCGACAGTATGGGTATTTATTTGTTTTATTAACTTTTGTCTGTTTAATCTGTCTCTTGTGCTTATTATGTTATGTGCTATTCATTAATTCAGGTCCCTTATTTTAGTTTGACCACGTAGTTAAGGCATTCGACTCGTAATCAGAGGGTTGTGGGTTCGAACCCCCGTCACACCACACATGCGTGCTTTTTCAGCCGTGTGGGCGTTATAATGTAACAGTCAATCCCACTATTCGTTGGTTAAAAAGTAGCTAAGAGTGGGGGTGGTGGTAATGACTAGCTTCCTTCCCTCTAATCTTACACTGCTAAATTAGGGACGGCTTGCGCAGATAGCCCTCGTATAGCTTTGTGCAAAATTCAAACCAACTCTTTTAGTTTTTATTTACCTATTGCTTGTTGTGGTCCATGTTATTTTCCAGTTTATATGTGGGTTTTCTATTACTATTTTTGCTTTTGTCTTCTGGTTTATGAGTTCACAATGTTGTCATGTTGAATTTAATTTTGGGGTTTTCGTAACTCCTTTGTTATTTATATTGTTTTATTCAGATTTGCCTGTAGTGCTTCTGGCTTTATTTTACTTAAGAAGTGTAGTTATAAAACAAAACACAGATGTGTTCAGACCCCATCATTGTACGTATATTGTGGATGGTAATTGCTGTTATTTGATAAACCTAAACCTCTTTCGTTAATCGGGAAACTGACCACTTATAATTCCAAATGAAACTTTAATCTATTTTGTTTATTTTTTACATTCTGTCTCACTAGAAGGTTCTGTATGTTAATGTAGATAAACTGTTTCTTTATATTAAACACAGGTTTTATTTTCAGTTTTCTACATTTCTTCATTAATTTTCTGCTGACAGTTATAACTGGTAACGTCGTAATGGGATTTTTGGTCTTACTGATATTTGAATATTGAATCTTTGGTTTTTAGTGCTAGAGTTATGTCATCAGTATGCGCAAGGCATTTTTGCTGAGTGGCGTATTTCCCTGGAATATGAATTGCAATAATTTCTGGGTCTGAATTAACACTACTTAGGAAACACTCAACAGCTAACACATAAAAATGTCTTACTCCTGTTTCTATTCAGAGAGAGAGTAGGTTTTATTTTTACACTTTCTGTGTAAATGGTCTGTTCCACACTTCTTACACCCTTTTTCATATTAACTGGGCGAGTAACTTATTTCATTGCATCTGTCACAGAGTTTTGTAGCTCAATCTGCCTGGAACTGACCAACGTGCAATAAATTATGAATCAGGTGTTGACATGTTTATCTGTTACCTCCTTGCCCCATTGAAGACCTTGCTATTTAAATATATCTGCCTTATTATGCTTAGAACTTTACAGTAGCTCTACAGAGAAGTTGCCACACATTCATGAGGTATTTCCTGGAAAAGTTTCCTAATTCTCACTACTAATACATAGGTACCCTCAGGAGTATACTTATATTTTATGCCCTTACAGATGCAGTGACCTATTCCTAGCTCGTTAACCATTATGTTGAACGAATAAAACAAACAGTTTAGTGGTTGAAGACATCAAAACTTTGTTCTGCCACTTTTATTACATCACGAGGGAACGAACGCTCAGGAATCTCGGTAAATACCGAGTTTCTCCTATTTATATCTTGTACTATTTTAGCACCTTTGCCCTAGTCAACTTTCTTTATTCCTAGTTATATCTTACCTAACTAGTTTAAGAACAAATTGAAATTCTTACCTCTTAGATTTCGGATATTCATGAGTACAATAAGATATTTGCTTGCCAGTTAAAGTATAATTTAGCTTTTCTGCACCATATTATGTACTAGCATACTCTCAGACTTCTCATAGATTGCGAGTCGAGTTCTCTAACCACCTGGCTGTGCCTGACCACCAAATAAACGGAATCAAATGGAATATTTCTTCTATGACAATTCTTACACAAGTGAAGACTGAAATAAAATGCATTGCTGGCAAAAATATTTTGGGTTCTGATGCAGTGGGTGCAGCAGACAATAGTGTGTTTGGATTCACCACGTTACCACTGGAATTGATTTCATGGGATGTCACTGTTCCTTGTAATTTTTCCAAGTGCAAGAAAAAACTGCTGCTAAAGTGATCACTTTTTAATATATTTTTCAGGACATGATAAGATACTGACATTTAGGCATGATAGAGCTTGTTCTTCTCATTAATATGCTGTCAGTAAACTTACTTTTAAAGAAGTTTGTATTAAGTATATACAAGTGTCTGAAGATCGAAAAGTCTTCTACGGTAGGTGTCTGTGACTTATTAGCGATAAATTCAGAAATAAATGACCAGCATGTACTCCATTAGTTTAACAATAATATATTCAAAACAAGTTAACTTCTGTACAATGCATTATGTACATAGTTGTATCTTATGTACAATTAGGTCTCTTGTTTTAGTCAAACGTCCACTTACATTGATTCAATTACTATACAGTTCAATTGAGAAGCCGAACTATTTTTCTATATTCTCACCAAATTACTATCAAATATAATTCACTTACTCCAGCTTCTGATTTACTGCAGTTATATCCTGAACTTACGTACTCGTCTGCTGCTCTTTTCTCTTTCTTTTGTATTTAGGTCTACTTCCAAGTAATTGTCTACTTTTTGACAGAGTCCACGCATACAAGTTCAATTACTTTATAACTCACTTTGACGAAATAAACTATGTATCTCCTATAAAATTGTTAATGTTATTATAATGTATTTCTCATTATGCTCTTCACTCCCACAACAGTTTGGTTTGGTTTGAATTTTGCGCATGGCTACACAAGGGCTGTCTGCGCTAGCCATCACTAATTTAGCAGTGCAATGCTTGAGAGAAGGCAGCTAGTCTTCACCATCCATCACCAACTCTTGGGCTACTATTTTACCAACGAATAGTGGGATTGACTGTCACATTATAATGCCCGCACGGCTGAAAAGGCGAGCATGTTTGGTGCAACGAAGATTCGAACCCGCGGCCCTCAGATTACGAGTCCCACAACAATAAACTTTAACCTTTCCTCGGCTGAAATTCTACTTCTCGTGACTTCAGTTTCTCATCTGCTGTTACCACTCATTGTACACTATTTATATATTTATCATATAATCATCCACTCAATTTCTAGACATCTTTTTATTCTTGAAATCAACAAATTTCACGCGATAGTTGCTAGTCTGAACATCAACGAATTATAAACAAATTACAATCCTTATCAAGTTACTTAACTAATCTTGTCACAACATCTACAATTCTTACCAAGTTACCTAACTAAACTTGTCACAACATCTACAATTCTTACCAAGTTACCTAACTAAACTTGTCACAACATCTACAATTCTTATCAAGTTACTTAACTAATCTTGTCACAACATCTACAATTCTTACCAAGTTACCTAACTAAACTTGTCACAACATCTACAATTCTTACCAAGTTACCTAACTAAACTTGTCATAACATCTACAATTCTTACTAAGTTACCTAACTAAACTTGTCACAACATCTACAATTCTTACCAAGTTACCTAACTAAACTTGTCACAACATCTACAATTCTTACCAAGTTACCTAACTAAACTTGTCATAACATCTACAATTCTTACCAAGTTACCTAACTAAACTTGTCACAACATCTACAATTCTTACCAAGTTACCTAACTAAACTTGTCACAACATCTACAATTCTTACCAAGTTACCTAACTAAACTTGTCACAACATCTACAATTCCTACCAAGTTACCTAACTAAACTTGTCACAACATCTACAATTCTACCAAGTTACCTAACTAAACTTGTCACAACATCTACAATTCTTACCAAGTTACCTAACTAAACTTGTCACAACATCTACAATTCTTACCAAGGTACCTAACTATAAACTTGTCACAACATCTACAATTCTTTCCAAGTTACCTAACTAAACTTGTCATAACATCTACAATTCTTACCAAGTTACCTAACTAAACTTGTCATAACATCTACAATTCTTACCAAGTTACCTAACTAAACTTGTCATAACATCTACAATTCTTACCAAGTTACCTAACTAAACTTGTCACAACATCTACAATTCCTATCAAGTTACCTAACTAAACTTGTCACAACATCTACAATTCCTATCAAGTTACCTAACTAAACTTGTCATAACATCTACAATTCTTACAAGTTACCTAACTAAACTTGTCACAACATCTACAATTCTTACCAAGTTACCTAACTAAACTTGTCACACATCTACAATTCCTATCAAGTTACCTAACTAAACTTGTCACAACATCTACAATTCTTACCAAGTTACCTAACTAAACTTGTCACAACATCTACAATTCCTATCAAGTTACCTAACTAAACTTGTCACATCATCTACAATTCCCAAGTTACCTAACTAAACTTGTCACAACATCTACAATTCTTATCAAGTTACCTAACTAAACTTGTCACAACATCTACAATTCCTATCAAGTTACCTAACTAAACTTGTCATAACATCTACAATTCCTATCAAGTTACCTAACTAAACTTGTCATAACATCTACAATTCCTATCAAGTTACCTAACTAAACTTGTCACAACATCTACAATTCCTATCAAGTTACCTAACTAAACTTGTCACATCTACAATTCCTATCAAGTTACCTAACTAAACTTGTCACAACATCTACAATTCCTATCAAGTTACCTAACTAAACTTGTCATAACATCTACAATTCCTACCAAGTTACCTAACTAAACTTGTCACAACATCTACAATTCCTATCAAGTTACCTAACTAAACTTGTCACATCTACAATTCCTATCAAGTTACCTAACTAAACTTGTCACAACATCTACAATTCCTATCAAGTTACCTAACTAAACTTGTCACAACATCTACAATTCCTATCAAGTTACCTAACTAAACTTGTTACAACATCTACAATTCCTATCAAGTTACCTAACTAAACTTGTCACATCTACAATTCCTACTGTTACCTAACTAAACTTGTCACAACATCTACAATTCCTATCCAAGTTACCTAACTAAACTTGTCACAACATCTACAATTCCTTACCAAGTTACCTAACTAAACTTGTCATAACATCTACAATTCCTATCAAGTTACCTAACTAAACTTGTCACAACATCTACAATTCCTATCAAGTTACCTAACTAAACTTGTCACATCTACAATTCCTACTGTTACCTAACTAAACTTGTCACAACATCTACAATTCCTATCAAGTTACCTAACTAAACTTGTCATAACATCTACAATTCTTACCAAGTTACCTAACTAAACTTGTCACAACATCTACAATTCTTACCAAGTTACCTAACTAAACTTGTCACAACATCTACAATTCTTACCAAGTTACCTAACTAAACTTGTCACAACATCTACAATTCCTATCAAGTTACCTAACTAAACTTGTCACAACATCTACAATTCCTATCAAGTTACCTAACTAAACTTGTCACAACATCTACAATTTTACCAAGTTACCTAACTAAACTTGTCATAACATCTACAATTCTTACCAAGTTACCTAACTAAACTTGTCACAACATCTACAATTCTTACCAAGTTACCTAACTAAACTTGTCATAACATCTACAATTCCTACCAAGTTACCTAACTAAACTTGTCACAACATCTACAATTCCTATCAAGTTACCTAACTAAACTTGTCACATCTACAATTCCTATCAAGTTACCTAACTAAACTTGTCACAACATCTACAATTCCTATCAAGTTACCTAACTAAACTTGTTACAACATCTACAATTCCTATCAAGTTACCTAACTAAACTTGTCACAACATCTACAATTCTATCAAGTTACCTAACTAAACTTGTCATAACATCTACAATTCTTACCAAGTTACCTAACTAAACTTGTCACAACATCTACAATTCTTACCAAGTTACCTAACTAAACTTGTCACAACATCTACAATTCTTACCAAGTTACCTAACTAAACTTGTCATAACATCTACAATTCCTATCAAGTTACCTAACTAAACTTGTCACAACATCTACAATTCTACTGTTACCTAACTAAACTTGTCACAACATCTACAATTCCTATCAAGTTACCTAACTAAACTTGTCACAACATCTACAATTCCTATCAAGTTACCTAACTAAACTTGTCACAACATCTACAATTCCTATCAAGTTACCTAACTAAACTTGTCATAACATCTACAATTCTTATCAAGTTACCTAACTAAACTTGTCACAACATCTACAATTCCTATCAAGTTACCTAACTAAACTTGTTACAACATCTACAATTCCTATCAAGTTACCTAACTAAACTTGTCACAACATCTACAATTCCTATCAAGTTACCTAACTAAACTTGTCATAACATCTACAATTCTTACCAAGTTACCTAACTAAACTTGTCACAACATCTACAATTCTTACCAAGTTACCTAACTAAACTTGTCACAACATCTACAATTCTTACCAAGTTACCTAACTAAACTTGTCATAACATCTACAATTCCTATCAAGTTACCTAACTAAACTTGTCACAACATCTATAATTCCTAATAAGTTACCTAACTAAACTTGTCACAACATCTACAATTCTATCAAGTTACCTAACTAAACTTGTCACAACATCTACAATTCTATACCAAGTTACCTAACTAAACTTGTCACAACATCTACAATTCCTATCAAGTTACCTAACTAAACTTGTCATAACATCTACAATTCTTACCAAGTTACCTAACTAAACTTGTCACAACATCTACAATTCTTACCAAGTTACCTAACTAAACTTGTCACAACATCTACAATTCCTATCAAGTTACCTAACTAAACTTGTCACAACATCTACAATTCCTACTCAAGTTACCTAACTAAACTTGTCACATCTACAATTCCTATCAAGTTACCTAACTAAACTTGTCACAACATCTACAATTCCTATCAAGTTACCTAACTAAACTTGTCACAACATCTACAATTCCTATCAAGTTACCTAACTAAACTTGTCACATCTACAATTCCTATCAAGTTACCTAACTAAACTTGTCACAACATCTACAATTCCTATCAAGTTACCTAACTAAACTTGTTACAACATCTACAATTCCTATCAAGTTACCTAACTAAACTTGTCACATCTACAATTCCTATCAAGTTACCTAACTAAACTTGTCATAACATCTACAATTCCTATCAAGTTACCTAACTAAACTTGTCATAACATCTACAATTCTTACCAAGTTACCTAACTAAACTTGTCACAACATCTACAATTCCTATCAAGTTACCTAACTAAACTTGTCACATCTACAATTCCTATCAAGTTACCTAACTAAACTTGTCACAACATCTACAATTCTTACCAAGTTACCTAACTAAACTTGTCACAACATCTACAATTCCTATCAAGTTACCTAACTAAACTTGTCACAATATCTACAATTCCTATCAAGTTACCTAACTAAACTTGTCACAACATCTACAATTCTTACCAAGTTACCTAACTAAACTTGTCACAACATCTACAATTCTTACCAAGTTACCTAACTAAACTTGTCACAACATCTACAATTCTTACCAAGTTACCTAACTAAACTTGTCACAACATCTACAATTCTTACCAAGTTACCTTACTAAACTTGTCACATCTACAATTCTTACCAAGTTACCTAACTAAACTTGTCACAACATCTACAATTTCTATCAAGTTACCTAACTAAACTTGTCACATCTACAATTCTTACCAAGTTACCTAACTAAACTTGTCACAACATCTACAATTCTTACCAAGTTACCTAACTAAACTTGTCACAACATCTACAATTCTTACCAAGTTACCTAACTAAACTTGTCACAACATCTACTTCGATATATTGCTCTTGATTCTCGTGTTATGAAAAGAGACAAAGATAAAATCATGAAATATTCACTCGATAAATCAATCATTCAATAATATTTAAACAAAGCAGTTATTCATGTCATGTCGATCCACAAAAATGATTGTGTTTAATATACACGACTGTTCAGCTGAAGAGTATTTTTAGTTTATTTAATGTTTCGATATTTAATTATTATTTAGTTTTCATAACAGCTTGGTTTAACGTTTGTTATTTTAACAGCGGTACTTATGACAGGTTTCGTTATTTAACTCTGTGACATTGACATGTCAAGGTAGTTAGGGTGCTCGATTGCGAGAGTCGCAGTTTCGAATTCCTGTCACACGCCCTTTCGCCGTTTCAACAATGGGAGCGTTATAATGTTAAGGTCAATCCCACTGTTCGTTGATAAAAGAATAACTCAAGAGTCTGCAGTGGGTGATGGTGGCTAGCTGCCTTCCTCTTGTTTTACACTTTAG